>NC_056730.1:477066078-477203578 GCF_019279795.1 Protopterus annectens
AATGGCTCACAAGGGCAGTTATCCTAGTACTAACCTATGATACCACATTATTTTCTACCTCCTATTCTTTTATGAAAATTCAAACATTACTTGCAACTGCTTTCAACAGTACAGAGTTATGGCTGTCTCTATATCCTGGCTCAAATGTACCTCTAAAACAATCCTATCCTTGTCAAAATCAATCAGAAATCAGTGGTCATTTCATTATATTTGACAATGACCATACATTTATTGAAGCTGGCCCCTCATTTATTACTTGATATCACAGTTGATCCATGCTTAAAATCTGACCTCCACATTAACAAATGTATCATGCAAACTGTGAAAACTTGACTCCCCATAACAGACACATGAATTCTCTACCCTACAAGTTAAACTAACTACTGATAATACCTTCCTTGTACCAGTCCTATCTTGCTGCTCCTTAATACTTTTTCTTATTTTTCATATGGCCTTTACATTGACTTTTTTGATAACCAAAAACATTATACAATGGCTGTATAAAACATTACAAGGCATTTAAACAAAACTGTACCAGAGATGCATAATAAGGAATAAGAGAAATTATTTCGGAAATGTTACCCTTAGCATCTGTTCTGCTATGGTCATCCAGTGTGCTATTCTTTCTGTATAGAGAGTCAATGCTCATTTACTAAGCTGCAGTGTATATCTCCCCACTTTTGTCAGTGCATGACAAGACCTAACTTAGCTGCTAGGTATTACAGATCCCTGGATTACCCTTTTCTTCCTCACCAATAACTACATAAGGTCTTTGCAGGACTTTACTGGCTCCATCACAGTTGTGGTCTTCTAGATCTGCACTTCCAGATATCATTCAGTGGAATACTGCACGCCCCTCCAATAACACAAGACCCAATATTCTTTTAGTACTCCATAATATTAACCAGTTCTTCCTAATTACATGACTTTATTACTGCATCTTCTGTACTGTAACTAGCTAGTTTTCCAAGAACACGCCACCACTTTACCAAATTTGTCAATCTGCGCAAATTACACAGTAAAGCCACCTTCTGCAGACTGACTATTACCCACTCAGTCCTCCATCACCCAAACAAGTGCCCACTGCTCAAATCTTTCATTTTCTGGTATTCCCCCAGTTATTCATATCAGCCGCAAGCAAGCTCCTCACCGTTCTTTATATCTTTGCAGTAGGCATGATGTCTCCCATTTTACAAACACTGTCTCAAAATTAAGGAAAACCCTTTTTCTCTCCTTAAGGCACATTACTACTTCAGCTGCCTTATCATTAGATCTTTGGCTATTTCTCTCTCCATCAAGTGTAAATACAATACTGCCTATACGCAAACTGTAACCTGTTTTATCTGCTGAAACATAAGATATGTACAGCTGGTAATGAGAAATAAGTAGCTTGTACTCATAAATATTTAATAAAACTATAAATAAGCAGTTGGCCTTAGATAAAACACACCACCTTGGTGATATTACCATTTTAAATGGTAATTTCTCTAAAGCATTTGAGCAGGTTATGGAAAGTTACAAATTTAACCTAGCTGCTAACTGACTTAAACCCTGACTTTATCACAAATGCAATACTTAGAGGCAGGTTGGTTGCCAGGTTGGTTTGAAATCTGTTTGTTTAATATTTCTTCATGTTATTCTTTCTTCTACATTATACAATAACTACAGTCCTTATCTTATCTTCTTTAGTGACAGAAAGTCAGTTGCTACCAGATGGTTAATTCATTCTTGTTGTAAAGCATGCAGTCAGAGAATAAACATTTGCTCTGGTTTATAGTCACAGAATTGCAAGGCTTTCTCTCAGGTTTTGCATTATGTACTTTCTTAACTTCTTGTGCTGATGAAGTTTACTATTTGTGGAATTTCTTTTTTATTGTGAGCAGATTATATAGACATAGGTAAGGTCTTTTACCTTTATTTGGTTATCATTAAATAAAGAGAATTACACCACCAAAACGCATTGACGTTATTCTACTTCAGTTGTGATGTCAGTTGCAGCTTCTCAGGTCAGACTGACACACTGCTCCAACAAACACCACACAGACACACTACCACCACCAGTACCAACACCACAATTTAATGTGTTGAAATAAAAACAAATACAATGAAAACTGTAAAGCAGAGAGGTGATTCTTGTAAATGTGATTACATAGCTTACATGATCAACAAGTTAAGCAGAATATGAGCTCTTCTGTACAGATACACCTACTGATGTCAGTCATACCTGTCAACTTCTCAGCCCAAAAATATCTGGAAAAAGCCAATAATATTGTGGGGACAAAGGCCCAAAACTGGGAGCAAATTTTAAATATTGCCTGCATAAACTTAGAAAGTTGCTAGACTAAAGGTGTTTGTGTTTGCATGCATTTTCTGAAGGATATGAACTCTGAATCTTAAATGTCTGTCATTATTAAGTGAATTCAGTCCTCACTGATTTGCCAGAAAACCACAAGTTTTATGAGCAAAAGACTTAAAATATGAGGCAAAAATCTGGATAATTGAGAGTTATGATGTCACTGCTGATTTCTGACCTGTCAGATTATATTATTTTTATTTCTGTTTTGCTAGTCTGAAGCAGTTATTGGACACACTGTCCCCTATATCTCTCTGTTGTCACTCATTTACGAGGACATTCCTGATTCTGGCTCAAAATGTGTTTATATGATATATAGCAATGGATCTACCTGAAAACACTGAGTGCTGACAACGCTAACAACGAGATAACCGACACTGGAAGATCGACAACAGAGATGACCAACGATTGAAAATCCCGACGCTGAGAACATCGACATGTTAAGGTAAGTGTGTGATAGTGACAGACATTAGGGTCAGGGTGCGGGTAAGGTAATTGTGTGATAGTGACAGACTTTAAGGTTAGGGGAGGGTTAAGTAAGTTAGGGTTAGGGTGCGGGTAAGGTAAGTGTGCGATAGTGATGGACCTTAGGGTTAGGGTTTAGGTTAAGGTTAGTGCATAGATAGTTGTGTATGTAAGGTTTAGTGTAGGTTTGTAAGATTTTTGGTGTGCTTGTGTCATGTGTGTGTTTTACGGAAAAGGTATTTGTTTTGTTTAATTGATTGTCAGGATTGTGGTTTGTCGGGCATGTGAAGTTTCGTGTTTTTGAACTTTCGGTTTTGTGGTGTCAGTTATCTCGTTGTCGGTGTTTTTGTGTGTCGGTGTTTCCCATAGCAATATATGTGAAGTAAAATGTTTATGTTAATTATAGTGTGATTACTTTTATATGAATGTAAATTTGCCTATGTCACAAGTAATAATTCAATAAAAATGTTTGGAAAAAAAACTTGTTCTAAGTTGTCGTAAAATCTGTATCTTTTTTGGTGAAACTAAGAGTAACACTGATAAATAATGGCATAAATTTTAGCTAAAGACTTTCAATTATTCAGAACTTTTTTTATTCTAATACGTTTATAAATGAGTAACCCTGATAGATGGGGAGTGTTCCTCATTTAAGTCATTTATCTCTCATTGCTTTGGTCATTATCTCTGATTGTTGAGTAAAGAGGTTAAAATCCATTAACTCCACCTTCATTGATACAGCCGAGGACAGAAGTGCTACTATCTTTACAACTTCTGATTAAATAGCAGCCATTTAGTATCCATGATCACTGCTGTTTATGCTGAAGATGAGACAAATCACATTTCTCACTATGATAGCTGTTGCACTATCCAAAGGCTGTGCTCTGTATTACCTACTCAAACTACTTCAGATTATTTTAGCACTGGTCATGCATAGTGTATTTATAATCACTGCAGTAAAGTAATAAACTACCTCTTATAGGGGATATGAATTGCAAATAATGATTCAGCATACAAGTAAGCTTGTGAAAAAAAAATTCTGAGACTGCTATAATGGTTACTGGTTATATTTATGCTATATATGAGACAGTTCATGGAAAAGAAACATGGATTTCTGATAAATAAATCTGAGTACACCGTTGCAGACTTCTATATAAGCCCACTGCCTACATGAGTATTTTCATGAAAACCACTGACTCCTGCTTTTCAGGCATCTGTTGCAGCAAAACCAAATCATCTCCACCTCCTGTCTGTAAGTACAACAAACATGCTCATAAATAAGTAATTAAAATAAATATTCAGTACATCAAAGTCATTATTACTTAAAGACTAGATGGATAACATAGGTAAAGATCCATACCTGAGACGAATTACCCTGATGTCATTTCATACCCACACATACTTATACACACACACACACACACACACACACACACACACACACACACACACACACACACACACACACACACACACACACACACACACACATGAATGCACACACACACACACACACACACACACACACACACACACACACACACACACACACACACACACACACACACACACACATGAGCATGCGCATACACACACACACGCACTCTCTTATTGTCTCCTTCACCTCTATGCTTCAGTTTGAATTTCAGTGAAACATGACTCTTACAAGGATGGCCACACTGAAACTAAAGTACAATGAAATGAAAATAACCAGCTTTGTGCAAAGCTGAATGTTCCTTTATACTGCCCAGAAAATATCTGTTGGACAGGAAATTAAAGACTTGATCTCATGAAAAACATTCGGCCTACATTTCAAAACTGACAATACCTAGAATTATTAGATTATCTAAAATGTATGTGGAAATAGGTGAAAATACTGAACTCCCCACATTTATGAAAGTGCTTCACCAAGCAAAGCACAGTTTCATCCCAGGAGCTTTAAAAGGGTTTCTACTCTAGTTATAGTCATAACCCTTCTACCTACTGGAGAAGATTTCAACTCCATCACATGAGATGATTTTCCACACTGAATAAATAATTTGTATCTGTAAAAAAAAGTCACCACAGTGTATCATGAGGTAACATTGTATAAAAAATTATGCTGGCAATGTCAGCTGAAGTGTTACTGTTTGGTAAAGGTGTGGCAGAGCACTGAAATGCCACAGAAATATTAGATGCGACCAATACATGTCCAAGATGCCATTCCCCACCCTAGTCAATGCTGGTGACAGGTATGACCCTCCTGTCACCTCTATGTATACTCACAAATAATGCCTTCCAGATGTGACCTCAGTTTGTGGCTCTATAATCAGAAAAGTTATTTTTATAGATTGTTGATGCTCCAAAAAGTGAAGCTGTGGAAGGGGACTGATATGATTTTTTGTGTGTGTGTGTGTGTGTGTGTGTGTGTGTGTGTGTGTGTGTGTGTGTGTGTGTGTGTGTGTGTTTATGAGACTGTGAGCTGGGAGGAGCATGTCAGCTATGTATAGTTATGTGTTACAGACCTCAGTGCTAGGACGGGTTCTGTTTGTCACATCTGCATCAGATACTGTTGGGAATGGTGCAATGGCAGGAACCTGTTCATGGATGACATGAGCATTGTTGTGAGAGTTATGAGTGTAGGGGGGCACTTTTTATCTGCAAATAGTGTGGCTCACATGATGCACATGCACTCGAGGCCCTTCTCAGTATGGAGAACATCGATGTCTGTGCTGTAACTGAAACCTGGTTCAAGGCTCCTGAGAGCACCCCGGCACTATTAGGTTTTACCTCATATCATGCGTTCCGGCCCCAAAACCCAGACCACACCACAAAAGGAGGGGGTGTATCCATATTCATAAAGGATACCCACACCTCCAGGTTGGTGGCAACGCACGAAGCTTCGGAAACCATCCAGGTGCAACTAACCATAGGCAAAACTGCTCTACAAATTATAGCATGCTACAGGCCACCCTCTCAAACTCAGGAACCCCACACAGCCTTCCTGAAGACACTGGAGGGTATAAATGTATCTCCAAACACCATCATATTGGGTGACTTCAACTACCCGAATATAGACTGGGAACATTACTCAAGCTCTAACTTTCTAGCCCAACGGTTCCTGGAGTTCATAAATTCAAATGCCATGGAACAGCTAGTCACTGTTCCCACGAGAGGAGAAAATATACTAGATCTCATTATCACAAACATGGGGACAAAATGCTCCACACGGAAGTATATCCCTCATTGGTGAGATCAGATCATAAACTAATCTCACTGGAAATCCACATCCGCCCCCACCCCAAACAAAAAAGACCACAGTGAAGAACTTCTCTAAAGCAAACTTCACACTACTCAAGACTGGTGTGGTATCCTTCAAGGCCCCTGAGACAGTGGAAACCACAACCCAAGCTGCGGAAGCCCTTACAAATGCCTTCTATGAACACCTCCAGGACTGCATGGATCAGGCAATCCCAAATAAAACCAAGACTCTTTCCACAAAGGGCAAACGTCCAGTCTGGTGGACCCCAGCCATTAACAAACTTTACAATAAGAGGAGAAAGCTATTACATGATAGAACAAAATCCATAAAAGGGAAGTCACCCGATCATTATTAGAAAAAAATACGAGCACTCATAAAATCAACTAAGGCCAATTTTGAGAGAAAAATTGCCATGGATTCAAAGGACAATCATAAGGCCTTTTTCAGCTATGTTAGGAACCTGGGTGGAAACTCCCAGATATGCTCAGAATTAGTCCAAAATGATACAAAAATCACTGAACCCACAGACATTGCCAACATACTGGCAGACAGGTTCAGTGCAAACTTCACCCCCCTCCCCTAAAGGAGAGATAACTATCCCAGCGGAGTGTAGCCTCCCAGACATCTCAAATGCGCATGTGAAAGCTGCTCTCTCTAAAGCTAAAAACACAGCATCAATGGGACCGGATGGTGTCCCCGGCTGTGTGCTACATGAGCTAAATGAGGAATTAAAGTCGCACATAAGGCAGCTGTTTAATCTCAGCCTTACCACAGGATACGTGCCCAAGGAGTGGCGTACGGCAACTGTGGTCCCACTCCACAAAGGCGGTGCCTCTACGGACCCTGGTAATTACCGCCCCATAAGCTTAACAAGTCTAGTCTGCAAAGCTATGGAGAGGATCATAATGGAGCTCATAAACAAAGATATAGGGGACTTACAGACATTGGACCCGACCCAGTTTGGCTTCGTCAAGGGAAGATCATGCCTTTTGAACTTGGTCGACTTCTTCGAAACAGTCACCAAGGCCATTGATGAGGGAAAGGCAGTCCATACAGCCTACCTTGACCTTGCAAAGGCTTTCGACACAATACCCCACTCGGGTATTGTAGAAAAACTTACCAGCTTAAATGTAAACCCATATGTCACAAGATGGGTTGCAAACTGGCTTAAGGACAGAACCCACAGGGTTAGAGTTGCTGGCGCTATGTCAGACTCCAAGCCGGTCACAAGTGGTGTCCCACAGGGCTCGGTCCTTGGCCCCTTATTGTATGGCATCTACTTCTCAGAAGTACAGGCCAACATGGGAGGACTTTGGCTGACAAAGTTTGCAGGCGACTGCAAACTGGGCCATAGTGGAAAGTGCATCGGACACGGATATCCTTCAGAAGGGACTCACAGAAACAGATAGCTGGTGCCAGAGCCATGGCCTGAAGTTAAACGCCAAAAATGTATAGTCATACCCTTCGGGAAAAACAAGGTAACCCCAAGCTGCCATATAGGTGGCAATCCACTAAGCACAGAAGAGGTTATCAGGGACCTGGGGACCCAGGTTGACAGTGGCCTTTCTTTTGACACTCACGTTGCTAAAGTGGTTAGAAAGACCTTCTACATTGCCCACCTGATCATGAAGGGATTCACATCCAGATCTAGTGAGGTCATTGTTCCCTGTACTCTTCACTTATCAGACCAATGATCGAGTACAATGCCCCATTCGGGATGTATCTCGCCCGACATCTGCAGCAATTGGAGAGACCCCAAAAGTTTCTCACCAAAAGGATAAAGGGACTCCAAAATCTGTCATATGCTGCCAGATTGAAGAAACTCAAGCTCTATTCAGTTGCATACCATCTGCTCAGAGGTGACATGTGCCTGACATACAAGGCCATGTCCAACCCGGAATTAATGGACATGCTCCACCTCAAAAAATCCAAATCCACCAAAACCACTAGAGCAAGTGACTTAAACCTTAGCACGGATATAAATAGGACATGCTGGAGGGATAGATTTATCACTCAGAGACTCCCTATGCTGTGGATTAGAGTCCCAGTCCATGTGAGGCAGAGCACCTCGCTGGCTCTGTTCAAGAGAAATCTTGACCTGTGGATGGGAGATCGTAAGTTTACCCCGGGAATCATCTCTGTGTCACTGCTGGACAGAGGCACAACAAACTAATGGGTAGAGTATTTTTTCATATAAGGGGTGGCGTAAGCCACAAAAATTTGGGCTAGGCTTATAAATGCCTTGGGGCAGATAGCCTAGTATAAACCTATGAACCTATGAACCTATAAAACAAAGTGCAACTATATATATATATATATATATATATATATATTGCAGTGACGAGTAATTAAAAACTCATGTGTTAATAAAGGGTCCTAGACAGGAGAGATGAAGGAAAAAAATTGAGTGGTATTATCATTGTTAGGCTGACTCGTGCTATAAAATGTGAAAGGGCAGGAACAATGACTAACTGTGTACTGGGTCAATTTGGCAGTGAGTAGTCAAGTAATGGCCATGTGGGCAGCACTGAGCAATGGTAACACTGCATCTACAATACACCATACACTTCTGGCAGCCATGCCGATCTCTGAAGGTTAAGCTGATAGAAGTATGTGACATAGGGTTACAAAATGGTGAGCAGGTATCAGAAGTAGATTATGAGGAAACCTCACACAACTTAACATGTACATGGTGAAACACAGAAGAAAGGGAGGGATATGATAAGAGTAACACATTGTTAGGGATAAATGGAGATCTGAAGTGTAAAAGCGCATCTGTACAGAAGCAAGAATGGGTAGAAGATAAAAGGGGCAGCTGCACAGTTCTCATTATAAATTTTGGTTTGGCATTATAAGTTAAGAATCATCTTCTTTCAGCACATTCATGTGCTTAGAAATTTGTATACAGTCCACAATGACAGAGCACATTTTTGATTACAGGAAGTGAGTAAAATATAATATGTCCCATATTACATGTAGTTCCCTTTATGTGAATACCACAAGTCGTGGCATTGTTTTCTGTTTGATGTACTGTCTTGGAAACATACATACAACATGTTTTGCAGCCAATGGTTAGGTATAGGACTGATTTCTTGGACAATGCATTGCAGCTAGTCTTTTGGTTGCTGTTTTCCCATCATATTCTGATACCTAAATGTGGCAGTGGTAATACAAAATGCAACAATTCTTATTTATTCTCAAAGGTGCTGATTACCTTAAACTGCATAATGTACCCCCTTATCAGACACACACACACACACACACACACACACACACACACACACACACACACACACACACACACACACACACACACACACGCACACACACGCACACACACACACACACACACACACACACACACACACACACACACACACACACACGTACACATAGATGTTGAATGACACAGGTAGTTGACTAATTCCAAGTTTCAGTCCATGAAAGAAAGAAAGAAAGAAAAATCATCCTTTATGTGAACCATGTGTGGTTGTATTTTTACAGAGTTGGAGCACAAAAACCTCCCCATCCACTAGATATCCCAAACCAACATCCATATGCAGCTTTTTGAAGTGAACCTGAGGTACTTATCCCACAGGAAAATGCAGTCATGGAGAGCATTCACTGCTTTATTACCCTCTTTGGGGTATGTAATCTGGGTGTACCAAAGAATGTTTTAAGAACAGAGGACTAAAAGATATACAGTAATAAAATAAATGTGCTAGTATTTATAAAGGTAACGACTGTGAATAAACTGAAAAATGTGCATGTTAATAAAGGGGGAACCTTATGGGGATATATTAACAATGCCACAGTGTTCATCATTGCTGCTTATTTGCAAAATGACTGAAACATTAATAAACCACTGGAATATAATCTGTGTCTCATGGTAATATGGGGATGACAGGTGCTAATTTGTGGCTATTGATGTATTTATCATCCATTAGAGACCGGAGTGGCTGAAAAGAAAAGAAAAGACAGAAAATACAATAAAAATCTGTTTGGGGCATAAAGAGGGTTGGTTACCAGGAAAGATATCACAACACTGTATTTTTGTAGCTATGAGGGATAGAAGGAGTTAGTAATCTGGACAGGTAAAAGAGCAACAGCAAGTAGTAAAAATGAGCAAGAGAGAAACTACAGGTATGCTGGGGGATGCTGAGAATAGATGCACACCATTGGTAGCTAATTCAAGAGATACAAAAAAAGTCAGCTGGGGTTAATCAGCAACAGCAGTGATTAAGGCAGTTGTCAGATGAGTCAGACATGTAGGAGATGTCCATCCTACAGTGATTAAGGCAGTTGCTAGATGAGTGAGACATGTAGGAGATGTCCATCAGAGATGTCCATCCTACAGTGATTAAGGCAGATGGCAGATGAGTCATGTAGGAGATGTCCATCCTACACTGATTAAGGCAGCTGCCAGGTGAGTCAGACATGTAAGAGATGTCCATCCTACAGTGATTAAGGCAGTTGCCAGATGAGTCAGACATGTAGGAAATGTCGATCATACAGTGATTAAGGCAGTTGCCAGATGAGTCAGACATGTAGGAGAAGTCCATCCTACAGTGATTAAGGCAGGTTCCAGATGAGTCAGACATGTAGGAGACGTCCATCCTACAGTGAGTAAGGCAGTTGCCAGATGAGTCAGACATGTAGGAGATGTCCATCCTACAGTGATTAAGGCAGTTGCCAGATGAGTCAGACATGTAGGAGAAGTCCATCCTACAGTGATTAAGGCAGTTGCTAGATGAGTGAGACATGTAGGAGATGTCCATCAGAGATGTCCATCCTACAGTGATTAAGGCAGATGCCAGATGAGTCATGTAGGTGATGTCCATCCTACAGTGATTAAGGCAGCTGCCAGATGAGTCAGACATGTAGGAAATGTCGATCCTACAGTGATTAAAGCAGTTGCCAGATGAGTCAGACATGTAGGAGAAGTCCATCCTACAGTGATTAAGGCAGGTTCCAGATGAGTCAGACATGTAGGAGATGTCCATCCTACAGTGATTAAGGCAGTTGCCAGATGAGTCAGACATGTAGGAGATGTCCATCCTACAGTGATTAAGGCAGTTGCCAGATGAGTCAGACATGTAGGAGAAGTCCATCCTACAGTGATTAAGGCAGTTGCCAGATGAGTCAGACATGTAGGAGATGTGCATCCTACAGTGATTAAGGCAGTTGCCAGATGAGTCAGACATGTAGGAGAAGTCCATCCTACAGTGATTAAGGCAGTTGCCAGATGAGTCAGACATGTAGGAGATGTGCATCCTACAGTGATTAAGGCAGTTGCCAGATGAGTCAGACACGTAGGAGATGTCCATCCTACAGTGATTAAGGCAGTTGCCAGATGAGTCAGACACGTAGGAGATGTCCTTCCTACAGTGATTAAGACAGTTGCCAGATGAGTCAGACATGTAGGAGATGTCCATCCTACAGTGATTAAGGCAGTTGCCCGATGAGTCAGACATGTAGGAGATGTG
The DNA here is from genome assembly GCF_019279795.1 of Protopterus annectens. Lineage (NCBI taxonomy): Eukaryota > Metazoa > Chordata > Ceratodontiformes > Protopteridae > Protopterus > Protopterus annectens. The sequence goes on from NC_056730.1 coordinate 477,077,621, forward strand.
CATCCTACAGTGATTAAGGCAGTTGCCAGATGAGTCAGACATGTAGAAGATGTCCATCCTACAGTGATTAAGGCAGTTGCCAGATGAGTCAGACATGTAGGAGATGTCCATCCTACAGTGATTAAGGCAGTTGCCAGATGAGTCAGACATGTAGGAGATGTCCATCCTACAGTGATTAAGGCAGTTACCAGACGAGTCAGACATGTAGGAAATGTCCATCCTACAGTGATTGAGGCAGTTGCCAGATGAGTCAGACATGTAGGAGATGTCCATCCTACAATGATTAAGGCAGTCACCAGATGAGTCAGACGTAGGCGATGTCCATCCTACAGTGATTAAGGAAGTCGCCAGATGAGTCAGACATGTAGGAGATGTCCATCCTACAGTGATTAAGGCAGTTGCTAGATGAGTCAGACATGTAGGAGATGTCCATCCTACAGTGATTAAGGCAGTTGCCAGATGAGTCAGACATGTAGGAGATGTCCATCCTACAGTGATTAAGGCAGTTGCCAGATGAGTCAGACATGTAGGAGATATCCATCCTACAATGATTAAGGCAGTCACCAGATGAGTCAGATGTAGGAGATGTCCATCCTACAGTGATTAAGGCAGTTACCAGATGAGTCAGACATGTAGGCGATGTCCATCCTACAGTGATTAAGGCAGTTACCAGATGAGTCAGACATGTAGGAGATGTCCATCCTACAGTTATTAAGGCAGTTGCCAGATGAGTCAGACATGTAGGAGATGTCCATCCTACAGTGATTAAGGCAGTTGCCAGATAAGTCAGACATGTAGGAGATGTCCATCCTATAGTGATTAAGGCAGTTGCCAGATGAGTCAGACATGTAGGCGATGTCCATCCTACTTTGAGGAATGAGGAGAGTTTTGTTACTTTTATTCTAAATGCTCCGACAATCCTGGCACCCATTCCTGATGGAGAAGAGGACACAGGTTGCCATAAGTGAGTGGTGGCTAGGGAGAGAAAGGGAGAAAAAATGTTTGGATTGTGAGAGAGGAGGGTGAGGACAAGATGGCATAGATGCTGAATCTTATTCTAAGTAGTCAATGCTAAGAAGTTATACAATCCAATATGGAAGGGAATTTACAGACACTTTGTATATATAGGTTCATAGGTTAGTACTAAGCTAACTGCCCTTGCGAGCCATTTTAAGCCTAGCCAATTATCCCTTGTGAGACTCAAACTTTGCACCTTGTGTTTGTAAGGCAAACACTTTAACCATTAGGCCACCCTCCTAGTTTCTCATTGATAACCCTGCAACTTGAAATGACCTATGAAATCACAGTGCACCCCTATTATAAGCATGAGTTATACAAAAAAGAAATAGTGGCAGCTGTTAGTCACCCTTCTGTACCATTATAAACCAACAATAAAACCCCAGGCTCCCGTCTTGTACCCTAGTCAAAGATCATTGTGGGCATACTATTCCAATTACCTCCACATCTTGTCACAAAGTAAGCCAATTGAAGTAAATTTATCTAAAATACTGCTGTTTCTCACATATGGTCAGTCACTTGCTGTCCATGGAGGAGGAAGAGGGATTTACCTACTGCTGAATCTTTTTCCCAAACTCATCCAAAAACACCTATGTGGTGAAATCACATTGTTACATAAGCCACAAACCAATTAATTTTGTGTTGACTGTATATGCTCCAGTTTAATTCTTGTCAACCTGATAAATGATATATTCTACTGTTTAAATTTTATTTAAAGTTTTACTTCAAAACTCAGGTAGTAGACCATGTAGACTCAATAAATCTATTTTCTAAAATTTCACAAACAAATCTATTTTTTTCAATAGTGCTTCCTCCACATATACTACCAATTAAACTTTAGGGCTACAATGAAAACAGTAATAGAGCCAGTAATAGAGCCTGCTGGGTCACTTCTGAAAGGTCTGGAACAGAAACTGTTATGAGTAAACAAAACGAGACATCTTATACTTCAACAATCTAATTTCCAGTGGTATAACTTTGTTTAGAGAATAAAATCAACCTCACTTATATACTTAGCTAACAATAAATGTGAAGTTTTCCAAATAAACTTCCTCAGTATAAAATATCAGTCAAAGAAACATCTCACTTGCAAATGTAAATATACTTTCAGATAAAGTAAGTTTCATAACAGATTACATTAATTAGGGTAGGTTACACTTACAAATGCAGGTTCATAGGTGGTTACTAGGCTATTGGCCCAAGAACCATTTTAAGCCTTGCCAAGTTTACACCAAATTTACCAAAATACATGTGTCAATATCCCAAGGAATTTTATGGCTATGATACTGGTTTGTACACATCAGGTATTCACAGGTTGCCCCTGCCCATTAAGGACATAAAGAATCCAATACCTAAACATACTGTAGGCTAACTGTCCACTGGAGCATCTTAATATCCTCTACCCCACATCTCACAGTTTCATTTCTCATCCTTCATACTTCCTCGCTAACAGACCTCCTCCTCCTCTCTCCAGCTGTTCTTATTAATTTATTAATTAACATTTGATAACTTACCGGGATGGTCTGACATTGGTCATGCAAAACCCTTATCATCAGAGGTCATTTAAAGTACAGTGATTATAGATTCAGCATAGACTATGTGTCTGGGTATGTATGACAAGTAGCAGCTATCAAAGCAGGAAAAAGTAAAAGGAGGAATGCAATGAGGAAGGATGTGGTAAGGGAGGGAAGAGAAGTGCAAAGTAATGCACATAGCCACACCTTCATTTCACACTCATGAAGAATACTATAGAACAAAACAATTATTACTATTTAACAGAACAATTTCTAACAATTACCAGCATTTCTCCCCAGGCCTCCGCTAAAAATAGGCTCTGTGTAGCCTAGTCGGACTATCCCGGTCAACAAATGTTAAATAAAAATAAAAAAAAATAAAAAATTTATTGGATGACCACCAGCACAAATGACTGCAAATCAAGTTTCCCTCCATATAACAGAGCTTCTTCAGTGCATGTTGTGTAAAGATTAATTGAATAATTTAAAGCATTTAAGGCAGGAACTTTCATTTATTATTAAAATGGCATCAAATAAAACATACTGTAAAACAGAGTTTAGATCAGTAATGGTTTTCCAAATAACAAACCAAAACATGCCATGTCTGCTGTTATATCTTATTATAAAAATAACTAGTATCTTTCCAACATGAGAAAAAAATATAAAGAAATATGGTGTTAAGGAGAGGAATACAGAAGGTCAGATGGTAGTGGGTTTTGCAAAAAGGATGGACATAGCTATGGTGAATACGTATTTTAAGAAAAGGGAGGAGCATAGGGTGATGTACAAGAGTGGAAGAGGATGCACACAGGTGGATTATATCCTATGCAGAGGGCCAGTCTGAAGGAGATTGGAGACTGCAAAATGGTGACAGGGGAAAGCGTAGTTAGGCAGCATAGGATGGTGGTCTGTAGGATGATGTTGGTGATCAAGAAGAGAAAGAGAGTGAGGGCAGTGCCAAGGATTAAATGGTGGAAGCTGAAAAAGGATAACTGTAAGGAGGAGTTCAGGGAAGAGTTAAGACAGGCACTATGTAGCAGTGAAGAGTTACCAGATAGCTGGGCAGCCACAGCAGAGATAGTAAGGAAGACAGATAGAAAGGTGCTTGGTGTGACAACTCGACAGAGGAAGGAAGACAAGGAGACCTGGTGGTGGAATGAGGAAGTACAGGAGAGTATACAGAAGAAGAGGTTGGCGAAGAAGAAGTGGGATTGTCGGTGAGATGAAGAAAGTAGACAGGAGTACAAGGAGATGAGGCATATGGCAAAGAGAGAGGTGGCGAAGACTAAGGATAAGGTGTATGGTGAGTTGTATGAAAGGTTGGACACTAAGGAGGGAGAAAAGGACCTGTACCAAGTGGCTAGACAGAGGGACCAAGCTGGGAAAGATGTGCAGCAGGTTACGGTGATAAAGGATAATGAGGGAAACATACTCAAAAGCAAGGAGAGTGTGTTGAGTAGATGGAAAGAGTACTTTCAGGGGCTGATGAATAAAGAGAATGAGAGAGAGAAAGAGACAGAGAAGGTTGGATGATGTGGGGATAGTGAATCAGGAAGTGCAATGTATTAGCAAGGAGGAAGCAAGGACAGGTATGAAGAGGATGAAGAATGGAAAGGCTGTTGGTCCAGATGACATACCTGTGGAAGCATGGAGGTGTTTAGGAGAGATGGCAGTGAAGTTTTTAATCAGATTATATAACAAAATCTTGGAAAGTGAGACGATGCCTGAGGAGTGGAGAATAAGTGTATTGGTACAGAGTTTTAAGAAGAAGAGTGATGTGCAGAGCTGTAATAACTACAGTGGGATACAATTGATCAGCCACGGCATGAAGTTATGGGAAAGAGTAGTGGAAGCTAGGTTAAGGAGGGAGGTGATGATTAGTGAGCAGCAGTATGGTTTCATGCCAGGAAACAGCACTACAGATGCAATGTTTGCTCTGAGGGTGTTGATGGAGAAGTATAGAGAAGGTCAGAAGGAGTTGCATTGTATCTTTGTGGGCTTAGAGAAAGCATATGACAGGGTGCCTAGAGAGGAGTTGTGGTATTGTATGAGGACAAATGGACCAGCAACAGGAAAATAAAACTTTAATGTGCAAAATCATAATCCAGTCAAGCGATTTCATCCAAAAACATCAGGACTTCTTCAGAACCATATACTAGGAGCCCCATTTTTGGACAAGTCCAGGAATAACAAGGGTTCCATTACCAACTCCATGGTATTGACCTATGGTGAATTGAGTGGAAGAATTAGAGACATATTGAATACGAATTGGGTGATATTTAAGGCTAACAGTGAATTTATTAATACCCTTGGCAATATACCTAAGTTTGTTTATAAAACAGATCTGAATTTAAAATTCTTTGTTAGAACACCCAGTGGTCTCTCAGAGGTTAAATTTTAAAGGAGCAGCGAAGTGTGGAGCTTGTACATATTGTACTTATATTCTCCAAGAATCAAGTACACTTGTTGTTCAGCCCCCTATTGATGTCAGACTTGCCCCTGGAAATTGTGGGCCTAGGGGCTTGGTGTGCATTGCAATATGTCAAGGATGCCAATCTGTTTATGTTGGGAAAACTGAAAGGGTATTTAGGAGATGTATAGATGAGCATCTGTATGCTATTAGACAGGGAATGAAAATAATGCCCTGTGCAGACATCTTAAAAAGGCACTTACTTGTACAGAAGTCCATTTGGGGATACTACAAGAAGTCAAAAAAGACATTAGGGGTGGTTTTGGGGAGAATAAATTGGAGAAGATGGAACTTTACTGGCAGCTCACGTTTAATGCCACAAATTCCTGATGTTTTTGGATGAAAGCGCTTGACTGGATTGTGATTTTGCACCTTAATGTTTTCCTTTTCCTTTTGCTGGTCCATTTGTGATGGTACCTAAGCTGTACGCTGCTCGAAGTATTAATTGGGGTATTTGTTATTTTACATTGTATGGGGAAGTCGGGAGTGGCAGAGAAGTATGTAAGAGTGGTACAGGATATGTACATGGGCAATGTGACAGTGGTGAAGTCTGCAGTAGGAGTGATGGATGCATTCAAGGTGGAGGTGAGATTTCATCAAGGATCAGCTCTGAGCCCTTTCTTATTTGCAATGGTGATGGACAGGTTGACAGACAGAATCAGACAGGAGTCCCCATGGACTATGATGTTTGCAGATGACATTGTGATCTGGAGAGAGTAGGGAACAGGTTGAGGAGACCCTGAGAGGTGGAGATATGCTCTAGAGAGGAGAGGAATGAGGGTCAGCAGGACTAAGACAGAATATATGTGTGTAAATGAGAGGGAGGACAAAGGAATGGTGAGGATGCAGGGAGTAGAGGTGGCCAAGGTGGATGAGTTTAAATACTTGGGATCAACAGTTCAGAGTAATGGTGAGTGTGAAAGAGAGGTTAAAAATTCAGTACAGGCAGGGTGGAGTGGGTGGAGAAGAGTGTCAGGAGTGATTTGTGATAGATGAGTACCAGTAAGAGTTAAAGGGAAGGTCTACAAGATGGTAGAGAGAAAAGCTATGGTATATGGGTTGGAGATGGTGTTACTGAAGAAAAGACAGGAGTCATAGCTGGAGGGGGCAGAGTTAAAGATTTTAAGATTTCAATTGAGTGTGATGAGGATGGACAGGATTAAAAATGAGTATATTAGAGGGTCAGCACAGGTTGCACGGTTTGGAGACAAAACCAGAAAGGTGAGATTGTGTTGGTTTAGATGTGCTGAGGAGGGATGCTGGGTATATTGGGAAAAGGATGCTAAGGATGAAGCTGCCAGGTAAGAGGAAAAAAGGAAGGCCTAGGAAAAGGTTTATGGATGTGGTGAGAGAGGACATGCAGGTGGTTGGTGTGACAGAGCAAGATGCAGAGGACAGGAAGAAATGGAAACAGATGATCCACTGTGGCAACCCCTAATGGGAACAGCCGAAAGAAAAAGAAAAATATACAAAGTACCATACATCACAATTCATGTATGTAATGCCACTTAGAAGCAACTGCTAAATCAGGGCAATGATTTGTCCCAAATTAATAATCAATATAATTTTTCCTTATGGTTAAGTAATTCCTGTTTGCTCCCCCTTGTTGGCAATAGATGATGAAGCTCCAGCAGTCCCAGTAGAACTAAAAATGGCATTATTGTAAATCATTGTGTATTTAAAAAGTGCAATAGGTTCTTATGATAATCTAACATGTCTCTGGTGTTCTGAGATTCGCTGTTTAAGAGGATAAGAAATTTGCCCCACATAGGATGAGACTGATGCAAATAGCCATGTATTTAATTCACTCAGTATTACACATAATCAACTACTTCATCTCAAGCACACTGAGTTTATTTCTAGATATGAAGTTTCATGATCTAACAATATTTGGATAAAAACTGTTTACCACATGGAAAATGCCCTTTCAGTTTAGTTCCTAAAACAGTTTGATACAATCTTCCTCCATGGAAATTTTTAAAACCAGACATGTCTTTCATTTTCTATATGTAAATATACTTTTATTAGAGACTAAGGGTTTGAAGAAATTGTCAGTTCTAAGAATTGGTCAGAACTGGTTGATGGCATTCCTAATTTTAAAAATGTTGCTGCCATAAGTAGTAACAAAACTGAGTGGGTGGCTTTTCTCATTAGTACCTCCAGATTTGTATATCAATGTCTCAGAGTGAGGTACTGCCTTGAATTTGTCATAGGCTTTATCTACCATTTCTGTGTCATGTCATCTCATTAAAAACCTGTTCTTGAGAAGGCCCATCTGTATTTTAATATCTCCATTATCACTATATATTCACTTCGTTCTTAGGTTCATAGATTAGTACTAGGCTAATTACCCTTGTGGGCATTTTAAGCCTAGCCAATTACCCTGTGTGAGAGTCAAACTCCACATATTGTATCGGTAAGATAAAACACCTTAACCATTATACCACCCTCCCCATTTAGATAATCCCAATGCACTGATGACATTTTTACATTCAGGTGTTAACATCTCTGAGTACAGACTGGAGTACATAAGATGCAAACCTGCAACCACAATCTACATCCAGACTCAAACCTTGAGAATGACCTACTTACCTAACACATTTTAAAATTTGTGAATGCAGAATATTGTTAATAGTCAAGTTCAGTGACAAATGGAAACAAAAAGAAAATAATTCCTAGTAAATTGCTTCTAATACACTTGTTTTATTTATTTATTTGCATTTAGTTACTGGAAAATCCAAGTGGGTCATGCAAGATCCCTTTTCAATGGACACCTAGGGAGAAATGCTCTAAAATCATATTTATTGACAGAATAACTTACAAAAAGATTAAAACAGGCATTTTGTGAATGCAAACACAATTTGAAGTATAGTGGTTGCAGATTGAATATAGACTAGGTGTCTAGGTTTGAAAAAGGGAATTTTAGTGAAGAATGGAATAGTAAGAGGTAAGCCAGCTGTAGAAGAACAGAGGCATAAGAAAAGAAAGACAACAAAGTTAAATGTTGGCAGTAATCTAGAATACTAAACTGTGTAAACATCTAGAGTATTGAGTGCAATAGTTGGTGAGAGGGGACTGCCCTGTTCATCTACGCAAACAATACTGCAGAAAAGAACATATTATAAATTCATAGCAACAGTTATGGAGAGAGTATAACTCTAGAGTTATTCATGACAGGAGAAACTCTGAGGTTAGAGAAGGAATGGGGGGGGGGGGGCAATTGATTAACAATGAGAGGAAGAATAGGGGCAGACTTTAGAGTTAAGGAGATAAGTGTTGAGTTCTTTCTAGAAACTGTTTTGAGTCTGTGAAGGCAGATGGCACCTGCTTCCAGAGTTTGGCCACATGGCATGAGCACAAGGCTTTACCATGTGCATTTGAGGCTTTGACCAGCTAGGCATGGTATTTGCCATTAGACTGAAGTAATTTTGTCAGACAGTATCACACTCTTATACGATAAATCCCAACAAAACTAAACTTGTGCTTTTCACCCCCAAGAAAACTACTTCTCTAAATAAAAATGAATTCTCCATACAGACCCAGACTAAAACCACCATAGAGGTAGTCTCACATATAAACTTTTAGGTGTAATCATAGATGGACACCTAACATTCATCCTGTACATACACGACAATATTAGAAAAAAACACACCAAAAACTTGGCATGCTATATAAGCACAAACAATTCCTCAACCACTCAACCAAACAAACCCTTGCCTCCACCTTTCTTCTACCCTCTCTCTATTATATGGAGCCCCTCTCCTTACCAACATCCAGCCTTCATTGACCATCTCAAGTTTTGATTTCAATGAAGACTGGAAGTTCGAGCCAGTCTGGAAGGTGTAGAGAAGAGCAACGGCTAAGTTCGCAACAAACGCAAAATACTATTCCCAGCATTGGCAACAAACGCAAAATACTATTCCCAGCATTGCTCTTCTCTACACCTTCGAGACTGGCTCAACATTCCACTCTGTCTTTCATTCCTGCAACTAATCATAGCACACAAAATTATCTTCAAGCCCGCAGACTACCCTGCCCTTACCATCCTACTTCCCATTGCCACCCAAACAGACATCTCAGAACTGAAAACCAGATACTCCTGAAAGTAGAAAACACAAACTTATCTGCTGGCCAATCCTTTACTCCGTTACTATTGCCAAACTGTGGAACACTCTCCCACCATCAATCAGGACCACTAGCAATCCAGTTAGTGTAAAAAAAAAACCCTGAAGCAACATCTTTCCTTTTTTTTTAATTTCTCCAAATCCTTTGGGTTTAATACCATGACAGGAATGGACCCCATTCCTAAGTCAAAGTACGATTAAAGTTCATGAAATTACTATTGTTTCAGCCTTTGGTGTCAGCTACAAGTGCTCTTCGCAACACCTGCAATGTGCCCAGTAATGACTCCTTCTGCAATTCTTTTGGGGTTACATGTATTGGTAACATATATAAATATGGTTGTAGATTCTTTTTTATAAGACCTGGTGCTCCTACTACTATTGGAAGTATCTGGGTATCTTTCTTCCACATTGATCTCGATTCTGCCTACAGATCCTGATATTTTATGACTCTGTGTCTCTCTATATTCAAGGCACTATAGTCACTAGGTGTGGTGAATTCAATGATCAATGCTACTTTTGTCTTCTTTTCCTGGACCACTAGGTTTTCTAGCATCTATCTTTTGAACTGCTGGTAATGGGTGATCCCATATGATGTAGACTTCGTCATTTTCTGTGATGCTTTGTGGCTTATGTTTCCAGTGAACACAAAAAGACAGCAAAACTTGCAGATATTCTCCTTTTCCAAAACTTTATTCCATAAGTGCTTTCGTAAGGACTAGTATCCAAACTTCCTCAGATAAAGTTACTCAAGCAGTCAATGACTTATATACGTATACGATTAATAAATAAAACAATAAAACAATTACAAAAAAAGCCAATTGAATGATTAAATAAACAACTTGATTCCTTTCCTCCTATGGAAAACTATTTACTTTGTATTTCCATGTATAATTCATGATTTTATTACTAAATACCTAGACACTAAATTAGTGACTTAAATTAATATAAAATCCAAATGTATTAAGTAGAAAAAAAATATATATATATATATATATATATATATAAATATTTGTGGTATAATTGAATAAATGAAATACCTGGGGCTATATTTAGTGTTAAACCCCCCACCCGCACACACACACTCTACCTATCTAACTGTTTAAGTTTCAAAATGCATTTAATGGAAGCATATTCATTAAGGCCAGGGTGTGTGTGTGTGCAAAGGTTCTAATTTGCCGCAACAATTCTTTTTTTTCTAACCTTAATGCCCATGGCCCTCCTCTTTTGTTATATAGTTCCTGGTGCACAATGGCAAACAAAAATTTGTGAGTGGGGTGTTGCAATGTGTGCCTAGCCAAAGCATTTGTGGTGGTACCTTTACTTATATGATACGTATGTTCGTATATGCGTTGGCACACTGTCCTTTCTATCTTTCCTATATAAAAGGATTGGCATTGTTGGCATTTAGCAACATAAACAATGCCCTTTGACTCACAATTAAATTTACCTAATGTGTTGTATTCAACATCTCTAATGGTTATTTTAGTGCCCACATGGATATGCTGACGCTGATGGCAGTGACCACATTTGTACATACCCATTTCTTTTTTGTAATTCTACTTGGAAGTTCTAAGATGTCCTCATGTTTCCAGTGTTTTTCAGCCACTTCAATGCCATAATGTTTGCACAATCCCCAGGGCAACAGTCTTAACACATTATTATGCCTTTCAGTATACAGTCCTTCTGCCTATGTCACAACCAGCAACAAGGTGTGCGACTGTTTCCAATTCGGGTTTAAAAAAAACTACATTTGTCTATTTCTCCCACATGTTCAATGGACTTTGTAAACCAGCATGTATGTAATCCACTATCTTGAGACACCAATATTAACCTTTCATTTCTTGGTTTGAATTTGCCTCTTCTTAACCATTCCTGCGTTCATTCCTGATCAACATGAGGTTCTTCCAGAAGTTTTCTATACTTGCAACTATATTTATGCATTTTCCACATCTTGCCTTCTCCTCTCATTTTTCACCTTATATTCTTTCTTTTGTTTTTGGCACATTCAGTTGTTGCCTGATTTTTATCTACTTCTGGTTTGATTTCCATTCTTGCTTGATGCTGATATGCTTCTGCAAGATTTAGCAGAGAAGTCATATTGGATTTATTCTCCTCATGTTTCAAAACTTTCACTATATTTGGGTTTTGTGAGGTGAGCAGATATGTGTGGAGTCCCATGATTGCAGATCTATATATGTAATCAATTTGAAGGAGGCCTAGCCATCCTTCAGAATGGGGAATATATACTTTTGGCATGCAGTGATTTTTATAAATCATTTGGTGAGCATGAAACATTCTTCTTGTTTTCCTGTCTAATCTATCCAACATGTTTTGGGGCCAGTCAGTCACTCCAGAACTGTAAGTTAGGACAGGAAGAACAAATTGGTTTATAGCTTGGATTTTGTTCCTAGATGTCAATGCTGTTTTCAGGATTAATTTGTCTTCTAAAGTATTCCTTACTAAGTTTTATTTAAATTTGTTCATATTTTATTGTTGATCTTTCATCAGTTCCCAAAGATTTATTAAATCTTTCCTCCTTATGACAATGTAAATGCACCAATACTACACCACTCAAAACCTGACTCACTCTTCGTCTACTCACCTCACCATCACAACCTTCAACCTGCAATGTAGTGTTTTCATTCTTTTGTTTCACTACATCTTCCTTAATGCCTCTATTGTGGGATACCTACCGAACAAAATATTGAAGTGATATTCATACTGTGTTATTAGAACCTAAGCTACTGATAGTCTAATGTAGTTTGTTTAACTAAGACATAGTACCTATGTATAAGTCCATATTTATTACTTTTGGAATCCTACAATGCACTGTTAGTCATTTGTTGAATTTTGATGATTCTATATGTTCCAAAGACTTGTGTTATTTTGCTGCTGTTACTACTGTATTGTAAATAACTGCTCTTGTGGAGCTTTTCTCTCCATGCCTCCAATGAAAATGGGCTCACCTTGGCTCAGTGGACCTTCCTGGTAAACAAATGCAAATAAATAAATAACATTAGAATTTAAAAACTTAAACTGCCAGAGTCTGGATTGATTGCCAGGCTATATGGTTCAGAAAACATCCAGGAATCTTCACCACATCTCCAGTTCAGAGTAAAAGCAAAAAATTACTAAAATAATCAGGATGTAATCTCCTTGTTGGTAAGTAATATTTAGTGGCTTTAATACTCTTCTGGTGTGGGCTTGAAGTGTAGAGACTGTCTACATCTAAAGTAGAAAATTAAGTTGTATTACATACCTGTAGTGGACCCATGAGAGTTAGAAGTTCTGTGGTATCATGTATTCTGGCTCTGACTCTAGTCAGCAACAGTTTAAGGTAGCATTCTAAAAATTCAGAGGGAGGTTCTGTCAAGGAGCCCCTTCCAGAAACAATGGGTGTCCCTGGTATAGGAGTCAATTTTTTATGTAACTTCAGTAGCAATTAAAATCTCTGGCTGTTAGTTAACTTAGTAACTGTTAACTGATGTCTAATTTCATTGTGATGGCCTTATTCAACACCCTATGACCTTATTCAACACCCTATGACCTTATTCAACATCCTATCATGCAAAAATTATCAGTTATATTTTTGAATGTACTGGTAGGATCTACTTCCAGATGTAAATGTGTTTGGACATCATAAAATTGTCTTTAAGCTTCAGTCTTACATTCCTCCAAGCCCTACACCATATTAAACCCACCATTTTCTTCCTGTGTGATATCCACCTTGGGGTTCTTTTACAATTCCACTAATGATGCTCTGTCTTCATTAGTAATATTAAAATATAATTATTAAAAATATCTATTTGATTTTTATATAATTTCACTGGCTTCCTTGTTAGTATACTGGTGAGTATCCCAGCCTGTCATGAGGAAATCAGGGTTTGATTCCCTGATGGTGAGTAGATTAATGTTTTCCCCATCCATGTAAAGCAGAGTTCTCCCCAACCCTGTTTATGTCCAACTTGGACCAATAGATGGGTAATCAGAAATTCAACCCTGCTTTGGTGCCCCATGTCTCAGATGGGCAGAGGCAGTCAGTAAATCACCCCTATATAAATCAAATTTTTGCGTTGGACGACTAGGCTTATAAGAGCCCTAGTGGTCATTAGCCTAGTATATACCTATAAACCTATAATACAGATTGTTCAGTATCCCATATGGTGAGGTGATATAGTGGTTGAAAGGAAGATTTAAGAAATCTAAATATATTATTAGACTTCATGTAGTCCATTTGTTATAAAACCAATACTTTAAATTCAACAATATATAAAAACCTTTTACATTTTAAACAATATCCACCAAAGAAATATATGATGTAGATAGAAAGCCTAGACCTTTGCTGAATACAGAAACAGATGATTTACTGAGGCCAAAACCAGTCTGATTAATTAGTATATCATTTTCAGTCAAAAACTGTTCATCAGTTCTCTGAATTTGGTTAAGGTGCACATTTCCTGCCTACATCTGCAATGCTCACAACCACCTCACTTGTACCTGGGGTATTTCCCTGCAAAGGCACACTTTTAGACTGTAGAGAGGCCTCCCCACCAGTGTCAGTATTTGATCATACTGAGCAGTCAGAAGACACATCTGAGTTTCATAAAATCGATTTTGGGTTAACCCTTTTCCAATTAGATTTGCACTTATTCAGATTATCTTGGTGGCTTCCTTCCTGCTTTGCAGTCATTTGTGGAGGTGGTCGTCCAATAAATTTCATTGTTAGACTGAAATAGTGTGATGCTTTGAATTTGTTATATATATAAATGGGACACTGCAATGCAACTGCTGACTGCCATGTGGCAACATATACATACAAACGTACACACACACACACACACACACACACACACACACACACACACACACACACACACACACATAATCTAATCCACATAAGGGTTCTAGTTATTGCATCCGGTGAGTGTGGGAAGGCCAGTCAGCTGGGGTGCTGATGCCATCACTTCTCACTCTCCCATCTTGTTTTGCTACTGAACTATCCTTTCTCTTACAAGGAGTTAAATAATAAAATGTAAGAAAACTCAATAGTACAGCATTCCTTTTGCATAGTGTCTTGTTTGGTCTTATTAGTTAATGGGATTCAGCACACTGGCAATAATAAATAAAATCTTCCTGGCAGATTCAAGAACTTTATGGATAAGGCAGAAAATCCATAGGTTCATAGGTTCATAGGTGGGTATTAGGCTATCTGCCCGAAGGCATTTATAAGCCTAGCCAGAATGTGTTGGCTTTCGCAGCCCCCTTAGATTAGCTCCCTTTGCCTCTGTCCAGCAGAGCCACTGAAGTGATCCCCAAGGTAAACTTTCTGTTTTCCATCCACTCATCAAGGTTTCTTTTGAAGAGTGTTAGCAAGGAGCTCTGCCTAATGTAGATTGGGATCTTGTTCCAAAGCATGGGAAGTCTCTGGGACAGGAATCTATCCCTCCAGCACATTCTATTTATTGTTGTGGTGAGGTTTAGATCCCTAGAGTGTGTGGCTCGAGGGGATAAAGTTTTCTTTATTTGGAGCATGTCCATCAATTCTGGATTGGACAGGGCCTTGTATGTCAGGCAGAGATCACCTCTGAGTAGGCGGTATGCAACCGAGTACAACTGGAGTTTCTTCAGTCGAGCTGCATAGGCCATTTGTTTGAAGCCATTGATCCTCTTGGTGAGGTACTTCTGCGGTCTTTCCAGCTGTTGCAGGTGTCTTGTAAGGTATATCCCAAATGGGGCATTGTACTCTAAGATGGGTCTGATGAGTGATGAGTAGAGGGGCACAATGACCTCTTTTGAGCTGGATGCGAACCCTTTTGTGATTAGGTGGGCCACGTAGAAGGATTCTTTAACCACTTTGGCAATGTGATTATCAAAGGTGAGATTACTATCTACTTGGGTCCCCAGATCCCTTATTACATCTTCCGTATTTAGGGGACTACCACCTATGTGGGTAATTTGTTTTGATGAGGGGATGACTATGCAGTTTTTGGCATTTAGCTTGAGGCCATGATTTTGACACCAGGTATCCGTCTCAGTGAGACCCTTTTGGAGGATGTCTGTGTCAGCCGGAGAGTCAATTATAGCCCCTAGTTTGCAGTCATCTGTGAACTTGGTCAGCCATAGTCCTCCTGTGCTTGCCTGTACCTCTGAGAAGTATATGCCGAACAGGAGGGGTCCTAGGACTGAGCCCTGGGGAATGCCACTTGTAACCGCTTTAGAGTTGGAATAACTCCCGCAACTCTCACCATGTGAGTTCTGTCCGTGAGCCAGTTAGCAACCCATCTTGTGATGTAGGGGTTTATGTTCAGGCTGGTGAGCTTGTCTATAATACCAGAATGGGGAATGGTGTTGAAGGCCCTAGCGAAGTCTAGATAGGCTGTGTGTACCACCTTTCCCTCATCTATAGCCTTGGTAACTGTCTCAAAGAAGTCCACCAGGTTTAGGAGGCATGATCTGCCCTTAACAAAGCCAAACTGGGTAGGGTCCAGTGTTTGGAGGTACCCAATGTCTCTGTTAATGAGTTCCATGATGATGCACTCCATAGCCTTGCAGACCAAGCTAGTCAGGCTTATAGGGCGATAGTTCCCGGGGTCTGTTGTGGCTCCACCTTTGTGGAGCAGAATAACCGTTGCTGTGTACCACTCTATGGGTATGTAGCCTGTGGAGTGACTCTGTTTGAACAGTGTGTTTAGGTGAGGGGTTAGTTCATCTTTGAGCTCGTGTAGGACACAGCCTGGGACACCATCTGGTCCCATTGATGCTGTGTTTTAGGCTTTGGAGAGGGCTGTTTTAACCTGAGTGATTGTGATTTCAGGGACTCTACATTCTTCTGGTATGGTTATGGGCCCTTTTGGGGGTGAGAGGGGAGTGAAGTTTGCGCTGAACCTGTCTGCCAGGATGTTGGCGATATTGGTCGGTTCAGTGTATTTTGTGCCATTCTGCACTAACTCCTAGCAGATCTGAGCATTGCCACTTAGATTCTTGACATAGCTAAAGAATGCCTTGTGGTTATCTTTGGAGTCCTTGGCAATTTTTCTTTTGAAGCTCGCCTTGGATGATTTTATGAGGGATCGTAGTTTCTTGCTGATACTGATCAGGGATGTCTTCCCTTCTTGGGATTTTACTCTTTTCTGTACTAGTTTCCTCCTTCTATTGTATAGCTTGTTTATGGTAGGAGTCCATCAGACTGCTTTCCTTTTCTTGGCGGAGCAAGTCTTGATTTTGCTTGGGATGGCACGATCCATGCATTCTTGTAGCTGCCCGTAGAATGCATTAATAAAGGATTTTGCAGCTTGGACAGTGTTATCCTTCAGCATGGGGGCTTTGAAACTTTCCACCTCGGTCTTAAGTAACGTGAAGTTTGCTTTTGAAAAGTTTTTCATGGTGGCTTTCTTGTCCGGGGGTGGGGGCGGAATATGGATATCCAAAGTGATTTGTTTATGGTCAGATCTAACCAGCGAAGGGATGACCTCTGGTGTGGAACACCGGTCGCCCATGTTGGTGATGACCAGGTCCAATATGTTGTCACCTCTGATGGGAGTGTTGACCAGTTGAACCAGGGCGTTTGAGTTTATAAATTCAAGGAAAAGTTGGGCAAGGGAGTTAGTACTTGAGTAGTTCTCCCAGTTAATGTTTGGGTAATTGAAATCACCCAACATTAGGGTGTTTGGTAGGACCTTTATGTTTCCCAGTGTTTCCAGAAACGTGGACTGGGAGTCCTAGGACATGGTGGGTGATCTGTAGCAAGCTACAATTTGAATTGCAGTTTTGCCCATTATTAGTTGCACGTGGATGATCTCTGAAGCATCATGCTGTGCCACTAACCTGGAGGTTTAGGTATCCTTCATGAATATGGATACGCCCCCGCCTTTTGTATTTCAGTTTGGGTTCTGTGGTGGCTGAAATGTATGGTAAATTAGCAATGATTAGCAATGATTCATCAGAGGTCCAATGAAACAGCTTTAGAAGGTGGTGGAGAAAAGTGAAAGATGCAGAATAATACTAGGAGGCAGATAAGGGTGGTAAAAATGACATGACATCTATGACAGTGCAGCAACCAGAATGGGTGGAAGAGCTAACTGAGGACCTCAGCCCTGCAGGCATGCCTCTCAACTTCCAAGCATTAAAAATTATAGCAGTAACTCTTAAAAATCATAGTAGAGCGTTAGAAAGAACACTTTCTTATGTTTTACATTAGAGTGTTCTTCCTATACTAGACTCTACACAAAAATATAATGGAAATCTTTGTAGAGGCTTATTTTATTTATTTAATAAGAGATGTTCCCATCACTAGGCTTACCTTTATGAGAATGTCAGTAAATCTAGGAGGAGCAAGGGTAAATCTGAGGTCCAAAATCATGGAATTGTGCATAAATCATAGCAATATGCCCAGAGAGTCAAATAGGTCTTGGGCAGGACCTAGCTTTGGTGGCAGGTGTTTTTTACTTATAAAACACATAATGTGATAGGATTGCAAGAGTGTGCCAGATTTATTATGCAGTCATTAGACTTGGTAGTGGTGTTGAGGTTGAAGACCAAAACAGGGGCTGAAGACCCATAACAGGAAATAATACCTTTAATTGTTTCTTCCCAGATGGTGCACATGTTCAAGGCATGTGTGTCTGTTGGGGGGAGGGCATCATCAGGGTTTCAGGATTCTTTTTTAAAAGGAAGTGGACTATGGTTCAGGACAAAGGGCAGTTTGACAGTAAGAAGGAGGAAGGGCAATTTTCTGAGTGGTAACTCTTTATTATGTATGTTGGCAATTGAAAATGGCCCTCATGCTGAGATTAGTTCACTTACCTAGTTAAGTAACTAGCAAACCAACTAACTAAATAAATAAATTAACTAAAAATATTGGCAACAGTTTATTTTGAGATAGTAAGAGGGATCTTCTGCACAGCAGACATGCAGAGATTTCAAAGGTCAACATCCTTGTCAGTTGGAGGCTATTGCAAAATCTGTTGGGAGGTTACAAAGCGATGGAGAGGGCTCACTGGCAAGTGTAGAATTTTCAGAATGACCCTTCATTGCAGGCTACACATAAGATCTGTGTTTTTGTGGGGCAAAGTATAATAACTTGAAATCAATTAGAGATATGGAAGGAAGTAGTGTCCAGAGGCTCCTTGACAAGCAGGTGAGGGCAAATAGGGTGGCAAGTCCATTTCATGAGTCTCCTTTTAAGCATCTGAGAATCTTCCAAATAAGAGACTGGGATGTAACAACTAAGCCACCATTTGTTGTATCCATGCTGCCAGCTAAGGTTTGTTTTGTAGTCCTAGAAGATGTGAACAGGTTTATATAGGTGGTGAGTAAGCAGTGGCTGGCTAAGCTGGATACCAAGGCAATATTAGGGTTACTTCCTATTTGGTATGAAGACTGGAATTTGTTGGATTGACAACTGTATGACAAGTAGAATTTTGATAAGGCCATGCCTCTGGGTCAGTTAGAGAATGTGTCAGTTTTGGGACGTTCAGCTCTGACATGTACTGGATGTGGGAGTCATGTGACCCCCATCCAAAGGGTGGTATATTACCTGGGTAATTTCCATCCCATAGTAGATGGCAAGTCAGTCACCATGGTTGCTAATGAATCCTTCCAGAATTTCTGGAAAGTTTGGGGGGGATTTTAAGAAACTATAAACTGAAGACCCAACTCAAAACTGAGTTTCTCATGTCCAGAAACTGATATGCCATTTATTTATTTACTTAATTATTTACTTAAATGTGTTTACCTGGGTAGAACATGATCAAATAATGACCAATTACAGGCTCAGATTGAGTAGCATTACAATGTAACTAAACAATGTGCAGTATACAAATAACAATGAAGATCTATGCATGTAAGACAAAGGATATATCCATAGAAGATCTAACAAAACAAATGTATGTATAGTTATGTAACTGGAATAGAAAAGGGAGAATGGAGTTAAAGCAGGATAAGTAAGAGTGATGGAGATATGGTCAGTAGTTGTTTGGTTAGCAAAGGTAATACAGACCAGTAAAATGAATGATATGATTCCATTATGTGTAATGGAGTTAGAGCAGTAATGGTGTGGTAAACTGAATCACAGGTTTGGAAGACTGAGTTAATCAGGTGGATCAGGTATATGGGAGGTAAAGGTACCATGCAGTTGGTGATATACATTTAACTGGCATCTCAATCCTTTAGCCTCCCCTAAGTCAAGCAGAAAGCAGTGAAAGAAATGACAGAAAGGGTCTGGTTCTGGTAGGTGATGTTATGGCTGAAATGCTAAACTTTTGCATGCAACTCAAAGGCTCGCAGGAGGTTGCTTGCTAGGTAACTAGCCAATCAGTTGAAGGGTAAACCAAAAAACTCAGTGCATGGACAGGGTGAGCAGGGAAATAAGGAATGTTTTAACTATGTTGTGAGAATTTGTGAATACACAAAAACCAAAAAGGCCAGTTAACAAGTCAGTCATAGTCCCCTAGTGCCTGGAAGTTCTACAATGGGATATGCGTCACATTTAAGGGTCTTTTTGAGAATGATGCCCCATTAGCACTGCAGGTTTTAATTTGGAGTACTTTTCAAATGTTTAGCATACAGGTGGCTGGAGAGAGACACAAAGCAGAGTACATCTGGTCATACTTAGCTTTGCACTTCAGGTACAAGGTTTAGAGGACTTCAGTAAACATTGGACTGTGCCCAGGAAATTGAAAGAACGGTTTAGATTACTGGTCAAGCAAGGGAATCAAAGGAAGCACTAGGCTAGGCTTTGCTACCTGTCTTCTGGTCAAGCAAAGGGATCAA
Source organism: Protopterus annectens (assembly GCF_019279795.1). Lineage (NCBI taxonomy): Eukaryota > Metazoa > Chordata > Ceratodontiformes > Protopteridae > Protopterus > Protopterus annectens. Next base: position 477,097,516 of record NC_056730.1, read on the forward strand.
AGGAAGTGCTAGGCTAGGCTTTGCTACCTGTCTTCTGGTCAAGCAAAGGGATCAAAGGAAGCACTAGGCTAGGTTTTGCTACCTGTCTTCTGGTCAAGCAAAGGGATCAAAGGAAGCGCTAGGCCAGGCTTTGTTATTTGTCTTACAACAATGTTTTCTTAGTATCAGCAGCCAACTGCTCATTTGCCAATCTACTGGCATTGGACGTTATTCTTTACTGGGAAGTTTTTGGGGTGATGGGGTCATAAGGCAACTCTTTTGGGAAGATGTTGTGATACCAATGAAACCTGCTGTAATTTCACTAGGGACTTTTATATTGAACCAATTATGATAGGAAAGCTTACAGTATGGTGGGCGGTTCCTCTCAACAAGATGCATCATGGTCATACTACGAGTGCCAGTCAGGATTTGTTGTGCCCTCAAGATGCATGGTCATAATAGAAGTGCCTAGTGGAATTTGTTGTGCCTTCCAGATGCATGGCCATAATAGAAGTGTCAGTCTTCCATTTGTTGTGCTCTCAGGTAGAGGGATGCAGATGCAGATGCAGCAGTTTGAGTTTCTCTTTAAGAAAGCAACAAGATGTCAGGACATGGACTCTGACACACTTTCTTCATGTTCGTTCAGGATCAGCCAGGCCTCTGCTTTTGCACAAGCAAGGGATGGTAGCAGTTAAGTACAAGGATAGGTGGTCATGTTCAGTATTCTCCTAGTATCCAAATAAAGAAGGAAAAACACCACGCCAATGCTGAAAAATACTAAATAAAATCCACTTTAATAAAAGATGGTAAGTGCTTTCACACTAATTCATGCTTCATGAGACCATGCATATAATAAAAATCATTTCACTTAAGTAGCAAACATATTTAAAAATGAACCAATGTAAAAAAAAAAAAATGAACCAATGAAAAAACAGCAAACAATTAAGGATGAGTATGTTAGACATATTGTATTGAAGACTGGGCTACAGTGAGAGTTAGATTATGTTAATACGTGTAGTGAGAGTTATAGAGGCATGGTAGAAGTTAAGTACAAGGGTAGGTGGTCACGTTCAGTATTCTTCTAGTATGTTAGACATGTTGTATTGAAGACTAAGCTACAGTGAGAGTTAGATTACGTTAATATGTGTAGTGAGAGTTATAGAGGCACTGGCGAATAAGGGGTAAGAAAGGGAAACCAATGCTGCTACCAATTCTTGTGTTCATTTAACAGAATGATCCACTGCCATTTCAATGTATTTTAAGCTGAGAGGAGTGTCAGATTGTTTGGTGAGATTTGGTTTATTTTAGAAACAAAGGACATTCAACTGCAGTATCAGACCGTAAGAAGAATGAGATACAACTGCACTCTTTAATCTATCAGGTAAGCAGAGATGTTTGAAGCCCGAATATAATGGTGGTATGTCTACAAAGGTTTGATCTGAGAACTACACCTAAAACTATTCTGATTTCAACTGTTCTGAGAGATAAATTGTTGTTAAAATAAGTCTCTATGTTTAGTTATTATATCATTCAAGAACATACTTAGGCTAGTCTGGAAGAGGGCTAATTGTATCAGAGTTATTGAAAACATTAAGAAGTACATTAATAACAGGATAGGTAAAGAACATAAGGTAGGTGGGTTCATGGCACCACAGCAAAAGATAAGGTACGGTAAATGGGTTTATAGTGCCACAGTATAATGATCTGGAAGATAGGAATTCAGCCTACTACAGGCTGGATGAAATCCATCTTGACCTGGGCTTGGATTTGCTCCATTTCTATATGATGTTGCTTATGCAAGATGTCAATGATAAAGAAGTAGAAAAGAAGTAAAAGAAGCAGAATAAAAGATAAACAAAGGGAGGATAAATGTATAATGATAAAGGGGACATTAAGCAGGATCAGGAAAAAAGGGAGGGGGTTTTGTCATAAGGGTTAAAAGATGAGTTCTTGGGTACAACTTCAGAGTGGCTCTATATAGTGACAAAACACACAGAGGAGGAAGGGAGAAGGGGTAATGTGACTCCTGTCTTCTTTGGGCAAATGGGATGCAGATCTTTAGAAATTTAGAAGACAGGCTGGTGGCTGCAAAACTGACTGGAGTGCAGGGTAAGGTTGATGCCTCCCTGAGATGGGTAGACTGGGCAGAGGATATCCCTATAATTATGGTTAGTGAGGCTACATGTATGGACTTCAGTGGTAAAATGGAGAACATGAATGCTGAAATCTGAATAATAATCAGTGGTTCACTCCCACAGGGACCCTGAGTCACTGTGCTTGTCACAGTTTTCACAGTCTTAGTTACACTGGCAGAGATACAAACTTATAAGTAGTTATAGGCTAACAAAATTAAGAAAAAGTCACAAAGTACAAACTGAAGCAGATAAACACAAACGCCAGAAGAAGTAGCTGGATTGAACCCACTCAAAGTAATGCAGGCTGCAAATCACCACACATTTGTAAAATGCAGAATCCACTTTTTTAACTTCAGAACATAAAAATCCAAGGATGAGCGCTTTTGCCCAGAAAGATCTAGACTTCATCAGACAATTAAACCCCACGGTTACTTCCTTTTTATACAGTTCAAACAGGAAGTTCCAACCAGTTATGAACTAATCAGTTATGTCATTAAAAGCACAATATTTACAGTCACTGAATTTAAAAAGCAGACAAAATATACAAACTGAAAAAGTTAATGGAATTTCAACTAACTCAACAACCTTCTAATGGACATTTTTTGAATGTTTCTAATGCAGAGGAGAGTATTAATGCATCTATACCTTGTGGACTACACATTAATCAGTCTGTGAACATTAATTCATCGGCAGGCACAGTTCCAGCATTAAAAGACTGCCTTGCAGAAACTTTTTCCTTTGGTGAAGCTGAGAGAATCACAATGGGCACTGGTAACAATGATTTACCATCTCTTTTTGATCAGTTTGATTACAAACTTTCTAAAATGAAGCGACTTCAGCTTGACAAAGCTTATTTTAGAGAATGTATTAAGGACAATATAGTGCCAAAAGGTTTAAGAATGTGGCGCTGAGGATTTCAAGATGGCCGCTAGCTAGGAGGCATACTTCACAGACAGTTCCTGACTGGGAATTAAAATCTAAACCAATCTTGGCTTAAACACGTCTCAAAATCCAGCAGAAATCAAGAAATCTAACAATATACTGGATACTAAACCATATTTTCAGAAGATTTTGCAAAAAGAAAAAGGAAATCACAGCATTTTATACTTATCTGTGAGACCACATGTCCTGACAGGGGAACATATATAACAGTACAGACTTCACTGAAAATAAAAAAAATATCACTTGTAGTAATATGGATTCAGTGGAAGCACAAACAACAAAAACAAAATTTTCACAATTAAGCACTCCTGGGAAAGAAGTAAGTACAAAAAAACAAAGAACTGCAAAGCTGCAAACAGAGAAGCAGACTCCCAAAATGGCAACTGAAAAATCTCTCTTACTGGAAGACCTTAAATTAGCTTTATTACCTCTGCAGGAAGAAATAAAATCTTTTTCTACAAACCTACATGCCTTTGGTAATACCTTAGACCAAATATCATCCAGACAACAGAAAAACGAGTAGAAAGCTCTAGAAAATGAATACAAGACAGAGGAAATAAAAAAAAGTAACATTGCCACAGGGAAAACAATATCTGAACTGCAACAAAAAATAATAGACTTAGAAGCAAGGTCTATAAGAAACAATGTGCTTATCAAAGGCATCCCTGAATTATGTGAGCAAACCTCCCTGCATGCTGCTATAACAGAAATATGTGAACTATTCCTGGATAAAAATGTGGCAGTACAAAGCTTTGTAATAGAGAGGTTCCATAGAGCACTAAGAAAATCCCAAACAATTAATGCTCCAAGACAAGTATATGTGAGATTACTGAATGCAGCCCATGCCAACATGGTTTTACAAGCAGGCAAAATAAAAAAAAACAAATTATGTGGAAAGGAAATATAATAACAGTTGCACAAGATCTATCATTAAAAATCAAACAACAGACAGATTATTTCACCATTTTGTGCATATTTGATAAAGAACAAAATAAAGTTCCAAATGAAGTATCCCGCTTCACTGCATTTCCAATTTAAGTGTTCTGCATACCAAATAAAAAACAAAGATGAAGCAAACTCAACCTTCCTGAAAGTATTTAATGAAATCCCTCCAAAATAACAAGGGAAAAGTAAGTATATTTGTTCTGCTACTGTAAGCATTTCTAGTGCATCTATGGTATAAAAACGCTTAATTCCGATGAAATAATGATGTTGCTATTGTTTTATACATTATTTTAGTAGTTTCTGATGTAACCTTACCTTAAAATACAAGAACAATACAATACTCTAAAAGCTTTATTTTCCGTTTCAACATTCTAAAAGCCGTTTTTTCAGGAAGCTGAGTCACAGCAAGCATCCCATGACCTTTGACTTCGCGCAAAAAAAAGTAAATAAGTCATCAGTGATGTCAGAGCCAAAATCCAGGCTATGGTAGCCTAGAAATCACAAAAAGAAGTAAATACAAGGTAAAAACAAAGCTATATCTTCCACAGCTCATATACATCAAAACCCAAGAAGTAAAATCAAAGCTGCAAGGCTGTAAATCGTGAGACTGCTTTTTCCTTCAAGAATAAGAACCATACATGGCTTAAATTCCACAGAGGTACTGCAATCTTTGTATCTCAATACATGTAAGCCCTTAAAGACAGTTTTGTTTGCAAAATAATTCTGAAGCACTAACATTCTAGCAGATACAAAGGATGGAAGCAGTAGTAAGTAAGAACTATGTAAGAAGCTGTGATTTAAAAGATCCTTGCAGGGAAGAAAAGGGAAGGGGAAGAAAAAAAAATAAAATAACAGCTTATGAAGAAGAGGTTAAATAATGTGAAAAGATTGGCACAATAATGTTAAAATGTATATATGCTCTTTCATGATATATCCTTTTTTTGTTTGTTTTTGAACTAATTATCAGTTACTAGAGGAAAAGCGTAGTATGATGCATGCTTAGTAAAGCATATTGTGAAGATGCATTCGTATGTGAAATTTCACATACATAGTATTATTGAGGAAACAAAAGAAGTTTTGAAAGCACAAATTACAATTGTACTATATTTACTTAACAGTATATGTACTAGCAAAGTCAGCTAATAAATAAAAATATCCTATTAATGTCTGAAATAGCTAGGAAACTTGGAATATAGAAGCGTAAACATTAACTACCCTACTGCCTACTTGGGTTAAGAACACACAACAAGTTATTTTAGTTAGGTTGCTGTCTGGGGAGTGTATACCCTGGAAATGTGTGATGTTTTTTGAAATGCAAAATAATTATTGTATTATAGTTAAATCTGTAGATAGGGATTGTTTTTTTAATTTCAGAATGTTGTATACACTACTTGTTTATTGGATAATCTTTTCTCTTTCAGAGATTAGGAGTAAGTAGTTAGGCACCAAGGAAAGTTTGAAAGAGGAGTATGTCACCTTAATCTTATATCTAACTATTTCTCAGTCCATAGTCCATAGTAAAATATGCGCAAAGTGCTCCGACAAGATTCAAAATAAAATACATAGATGCTTCAGATATAATAACAAAACAGTATTCTCATAGAATGGTTAATATAGCCTCATGGAAACTAAATGGCTTACAGGACACTAAAAAGAAAAAGCTAGTCATGCATCTCATTTATAATTCAAGAACTGATATAACCTTTTTTCAGGAAACACACATGACTATGGAACAATGGGACAAGGGTACTGAAAAAAATTCTAAATGGATTAAGAAAATAATAGCAGCTGGAGACAGTACTTCAGCAAGAGGTACAGCTATGATAATCAAAAAATTATTTGAGAGTAATATCATTAATTATAAATACGATGTTAAAGGAAGATGTTGCTATTTTACAACCTTACTACCAACTCACAAGAATCCTGTATTACTGTGTAATGTTTATGGTCCATGTAACTACCAACTCAATTTCTTAATTTAATTATATAATTTGCTAAATAAACATCCAAATCACTCGATTATAATTGGGGGGACTGGAATATAACTATTAATCCACTAAAAGAATGGTCAAATAAAAGTCATACTCAACCTCTCCAAGCCACAACATTCCTATCAGAACTAATTGAGGACTTCATCTTAATAGATCCATTTGAACTAAACAATACAGACACTCAAGGTACCAGATACACTTATTTTCCCCATATCATAAAACCTGTTCTAGGATTGACATGTTTTTAATTTCTTAAGGCTTGACACATCATGAAGTGAGCTATAACATATAACCTAGATCTTTATCAGATCATTCTAAAATAAATCTAATAATAACATATAACAAGGTGGGGTATACATTACATAATACAGCAAACTGGACATTAAATACAAATTTGCTGAAAAATAAAGAGGTAGAACAAGAGATTATTAAATCTCTAATGCAATTAAATGATGATTTTTTTAAGTGGCCAGATTCCTCTGGACATATAATGGGTAGCCTTTAAAGTTAAGGCTAGGGGTACTTTCATCCAAAAGGCATCATATTTTAAAAAACAAAGAAGAGAAAATATAGAACAATTAGAAAACAAGCTGACTGCTTGAAAATGAGCTACAAAAAATGGTAATCCTACTATTGACAAGCAAATAGCAAGCTTACAGAAACAATTAAATGAGATTATAACACAACAATTCTCGTTTACAAAACTCAAAATGCTACATAAATATGCAGAATGGGTGCAAACACCTTCAAAAATGTTAGCAAGAATTATCAACATAAAGAACCCCCATTGTAAAATACAAGGAATAAAATATAAAGACAAGACATACAGATCTGATATTGAAATTACTGGGGTTTTTGAAGAAATATTTCAAAACATATATGGCCCACAAGAGTATATTAATGAGAATCTATTTCAATCTTTTGCAAATAACTTAGAATTTCCTAAGGTTAATGAATCCCAAGCCTTGTGATTGAAAGGCATATTTCTTAACCACTGTACCATTTGGCCCTTCAGGTTAAAAGCTTAATAACAGAAGAGGAAATTAGTAGGGCTATTGAAAAAATAAAACCTGGAAAAGCTCCTGGCCCTGATGGATATGTAACAGAATTCTATAAACACTTTAAGTCTCAAGTCACACCAATACTTTTAAAACTGTGCAACTATATTATAAGTTTGGATATCGGACCCATATATAAACAACTCCAAAGCTGTGCTTATTCCAAAACCAAATACAGATCCCACTAACCCAAATAATTATAGACCTATAGCTTTGATTAATCTGGACATTAAGATTTTCTCAACAATTATAGCTCAAAGAATACAAAAGGTAGCTCCAGGCATAATATCACCAGAACAACTAGGTTTTATGAGTCATAGACAAGTTAAGGATAAAACATTAACTATAGATGCTCTAACCCATTTATGTGCTAAGGACAAATCCCCAAAATATACATTATCTGTTGACCCAATAAAAGCCTTTGACAGAGTAAATCAAAATTTTTTACTTTTTATACTGTATAAATTTGGATTCCCTAAGGGATATATAAAAATGATCAAAACATTATATACTAAAGCAACTACTACCCTTTATATTAATAAGAAAACTTCTAAGCCAATACAAATAGTCAACGGAACAAGACAAGGTTGCCCACTTTCACCATATTTGTTTAATCTGTATATAGAAACACTACTGCTGCAAATTACTCAGAGAAATTACCATCATCTTATCTCTGTCTCCAACACCCAAATTAAATACACAGCATTTGCGGATGATCTAAATATCTACTTTCAATATCCTAATACTGATTTAAATAAAATACTATCGTCTATACATACTTTTTCCATGGTATCCAACTATTACATTAATCCCAGGAAATCAATCATATATCCAACTAATCTAATAGGACATAAAGAGTTTTACTTTCCGGAGATTAAGGTCAATGTGCAATACACTCTGAAATATTTGGGCATAAACTTTAGTCATATACAAGCAGAATTGTTCACTAAAACATGGTACAATATAGTTGAGAGTATCAGTAAATGGGAAAAGCTTAAACTATCTACCTTATCAAAAGCCTCAATTATAAAAATGAACATTCTACCTAAAATTTTATATCATCTTAATGCCATTTTTATAAAAATACCAGTTAATTTAGTTAATAAAATGAAAGTTAGACTGGCAAAATTCATCTGGTACCCAAAGTATATGAGAATTAGCTATGATAAGCTAATACCCACAAAAGAAAAAGGTGGCCTAGGCCTTCCTGACTTTCAGTTATACTATGAAATTATCAATGCAAGCCATATTGTACAGATAGTAAATTATGATGCAGTAGGGAATACATGGTATCCATTATGGATCATATTACTATATAGGGACATAATACAATATAAAATCAATCCAAAACCGATCCCCTTTATAAAATAGGAAACTCTTAAAACAATAAAAATTTATCCAATATTAATTAACAACGCTGAAATTTTAAAAAAACTACTGATTTCAGTAAACGTAAAAGATACAATTGCTCTTCTGCTACCAATTTATAATAACCGAGATATAAAACTAGCAAACAATATGATAAATCTGGATAACTTTCCTTTAATAAAAAAATTATACAGTTTGGGATTTTTATCAAATAAGAAATCTTTCATTGAAAGATATCACAAACTTAGTCAAAGTCAGTAAAAATTATAACCTGATAATTAAACAAATCATATATCTAGTAAATATTCTAACCAAAGATATCAAGCTAGTCAAGCAAGAAGTCAAGTTAGCACAACAGATTATAAAAATGCTATTAAGCAAAAAGAAAATGATATCAAACACTTATAAATTGATTATAACTTTTAAATACCAAAACACTATAATCTTTTCAAAATTTTGGGATAGGAAGGACAACAGCATAACAGATAACCAAAATGAATTAGCTATCAAAAACACTTTAAAACTGACACCATATAAAAAGTTAATATATACACAACTCATGATGTTTAACAATGCATACTTCATGCCTGTACATCTTAACAAATTTAACCCATCCAAGTCACCATATTGTCCTTTTTGCCCAAATAAAGAAGCAGACATCCTTCATATATTCTGGAGCTGTAAAACAGTTTATAAGCTATGGTGTTCACTTAGAAATCTATTAGAGAAATCAGGATACTCAGAATTTATGCTCTCATGGCAAACATCTATACTCCATTTATTTAAGCGTAATATTAACAAAATATCTAAACATATCATAATAACACTTTGCATTCTGATGAAAGCTTATATAGCAAAAAACTGGATTGATAGATCAAATTTAACCTGGTTAGAATACAAAAGCGTAGCAAGAAAAACACATATTAGCCAAAAAACTATATACAAAAAGTCAGAGAAATCAAATATATTATCAAGAGTACTGTAAAACATTAATTGAAATACTCTCTTAATAGTCTGGTATAGTCTATGCATTTCAAGGATAATAAACATTACTGCTGGAATCAAACCTGCTACTAATGATACTGCAATTCATTAACTGATATCTTGTCATGACTAGTATGTGAATACTATGTACATAAGAAATGTGAGCACACCAGTCAGTTGAGGTTAGCAACCAAAATAAGTAAGGTGACATATGTATATATGTACATAAGTTTTTAGTAGAGTAGTATGTTATCATATTATAGGTTGATGTTATGCATATATTATAGCTCACAGTAGTAAAGTTGGTCTAATAAATATGCCATATGGAAAAACTTTTAGACAAATGTATAATTTAATTATATCAGTGTGATAATACTATAGTTTTCTACAAAGTATGAATGGTATTAGCATAATGGGCAATAATACATGTTTATGAATGTACAATGTAACATCAAGTGTACCACATGTAATTGTCATGTTATTCTTTTTGTTTGTTTTTATACTAGAAAAGTTTTCAATAAAAAGATATTTGATAAAAAAAAAGAACGTGGCGCTACCCTAATGGGCTAAGTACAATTCTGAACTATTTAAAGAGCTAGTTGCTTTATTTGATAGACATGGCATAGAATATATGCATTTGATAGCAGAATATAATGATGTTTTAATTAATGAATTATCTGCTTCTGTTTCTGATATTGATAAAAGCATTTGTGAAGATTTGCATTATGAACAACACAAATTTGAGCATGTGAGAATTTTTAAGAGTATGGAGCATCTAGTAAGTTCTATTAAACTTCGTAAAACTAAGAAACTCAATAGGGACAGAAATGACTATAGTAATGGCCTGGCATATCCCAGACCTCCCCCTTCCCAGTAATGGGGCAAAAAATATACTAATTCTAATTGGAATCCTGGCAATAGTAACAGCAATTTTATTGGTACTGATAATCCTTCAACTAGTAACCCTGGTCAGGTTTTTTTTAGACACGGAAGAGTTTCCCCACTGAGATGCTCTGTCTGAGAAACAAGGGTCCCCAGGGGAACAGCAATTGGGATATGGCCCCGATGAACAGGAACAACCATTGGAACAGGGGAGGGATGGTGAACAGAGGGGTGAAGAGGCACCAGTCCTGGAACAACAGGATATAAATGTGACTTTAACTAACTTGTTGCATTCACCACCAAACAATTTAGGTGATGATATGGGCCATTTACTCCCACCCTGCCACATAGTTACCAAGACTTTAGGTGAATTTAATATGTATAATTTTTCCAGCATTGCTGTTAATTCTGAACACTGTGATTTGTTTGCAAAGGATTCACCTTTGTACCCCCACAGCCCTTAGGTATTTCTAATACTCTTATGGATTTAAGAATGTATACACGAAAGCTGAACTTGAATATTCTTTTTAAAAATTCTGTACCTGATTCCGTTGTCAACCCTTTAGCCATCTCAAGTACATATAACCTGCCACTTCATCCCATTGTCCAACTTTTTGAGAACATATGTGAGTTAGATATACATAACTCCAAGCTTTCAAGTAGGAACGCTGACGTGAATGAGAAAAAGGTTAATGGACAAAATAAAAATCTTTTCACAAACTATTACAATTATGAAGCCTGATAAAGGTGGAGGTGTTGTCTTGATGGACTATGAGGATTATAACAAGAAAATGCTTTGTATTCTAGAAGGAAAAGCATATTTAAAATCATCCATTAATGAATTGAATACTTCTTACCAGCATATAAGGAATGAACTCCAAGATTTATTTATAGAGGGTTCAATTTCTATTGATGTGCTTAATTTTCTCTCTGTTCCCTACCCTAAAATATCAGTCATGTTTGGGCTGCCAAAACTGCATAAAAATCTTAGCCAACTACCCATGCGACCCATTGTAGACTCCAAGGGGTCCATTACCCACCCCCTTGCAATATATCTAGACAACAAGTTAAAAGAATACATATTGAGTGATACACATATCTGCAAGGATTCATGGAGCTTCTTAGAAGCTATAGATGAGATACCTTTCAAGGACACTTTTGTTTTTATTACTATCGATATTAAGGACCTTTATTCAGTCATACCTCACTCAATTGGTTTGGAGTGGTTTACATATTTCTTATATGAAAAATATATCTGACACTTCCAGGTATTGCTCTTTTCACAACTGATGGAAATTGTCCTTAAAAACAACTTCATTTTGTTCAACAAAGAAATTTACTTACAACAAGTAGGGGTGGCTATGGGGTCTGCATGTGGTGGTCTATATGCAAATATTGTAATTAGGCAATGGGAGAAGAAATTTCTTTTTCCTTCATGTTATTTTGAGCACATCCAATTTTACACCAGGTTTTTGGACGATATGTTTGTTCTGTGGGATGGACCTGTTGATGCTATTGATGATTTTATAAACTATATTAGAACCACTACAGAATTTCTAAAGTTCGCCTATACCAGAGACCTTGACAAAATTTCCTTTTTAGACATCTTATTGGAAAAGGATTATGAAAATAAGATGTTTGTTTCAAAAAGCTTTAGGAAAAGCATTTATTCGAACTCACTATTGCATTTTTCTAGTACACACCCAGTCAAACAAAAGAAAGCAATAGTTAAGGGACAGTTCGTGCGTGCAGCCCATATGGTATCTGGTACTGATGAATTTTTAGATGAATGCGACAACTTGAAAAATATGTTTCAAAAAAGAGGCTATCCTTGTAAGTTTGTTAGTGATATAATGATTGAGGTGGTTAACAAGAGAGAGCGTGGGTTTTATGTACCTTTACTTTCTTGTAGTATGACTGACAGTGGGCCTTTCACCAGTAATCAAGAAACTAACATTGCTGCAAGTAAGAATGATTATAAGACTTCTTTCATCACTGTATTCACTCAAGATAGTTACATAGTAAGAAACATCTTAACAAAAAACTGGTCTATTTTGAGACATGATAAGAATATCAGACCACTAATAGAACTGCAACCTATTATGGTATAAAGGAAAGGCAAGAATATGAAAAACATATTTGAGAGCAGTAACTCTTACCCAAACCACAGGTCAGGTTCTATGAACAAATATGGCAGATGTAGTTATTGCAGTTACATAAAAGAGGGCAGTATTTTTGACATCAATAATATTGAAATCAGAATCAATCAGAAATACAATTGTAACTTAGTAAAAGTAATTTACTATGCCATGTGTACCACCTGTTCTTGCTTTTACATATGCAAGACTGATAGAAAGTTAAAAAATCACATATACGAACACCTATATGACATAAGGAATAAAAAAGAAACTAATTCTGTTAGCAAACATGTTTTGGAGTACAATAACCATAAGTTCCAATTTTTTATTATAGATAATATCAGTACCAACATGAGGGGTGGTGCATGGTCACTATTGCTTGAGAAAAGAGAATTATACTGGCAATTACGTTTGAATGCTGGGAACTGGCCAGGTCTGAATGAGCATATTTCCATTAGCCCAATTTTAAAACTGAAGTAATTGGAAAGATGTTTGTCTTTTCGGCTTTTTCCGGTTAGGAGTCGCCACAGCGGAACTCTGGTCCGCTAATGATTGGCAGTAGATTTTTTTATGGTGCCGAGTTGCCAGCCCAACGCCCAACCTTCAGAGAAGGCACGCCTATTCACGCATGTCTTTCGGAGGCCACTCGACCGCGGGGGAGGACATGCAGACTCCACACAGAAGGCACTCTGGCCGTGAATCAAACAGGAGAACCTCTTGCTGTGAGGCAACAATGTTAAAAAAAAAAAAAAATATTTCTCCATTATGTATTTTAAAATTTTAAATAATTGAGGAAATCAGGCTCTGCTCACAATACAACAAAATTTATTGTTAGATCCACAAAAGCTTTTTAACGCAGTAAAAACCAATACGGTTTCGATTCACTGTCTTCATCAGAAAATACACGCATAAAGCATACAGTTCCCTCCTTTTATATGCCCTATGCATCGAAAGTACATAGGAAAGAAACATTTTCAAACTCATATTTGTCATTTAAAAGCACCCACCCATACCATCAGAAAAAGGGAGTTATTAAGGGGCAGCTAGTTAAAGCTAGTCGAATGATATCAAGAGACAAAGATTTTGAGGATGAATGTTTATTGCTACAAAGAATGTTTCTGGAAAGAAATTATCCCATTGAGTTAATCAATAAAATTCAAGTAGAAGTTAAGGATGGTAGAGTGCATAAATTTAAACCTATTCTTGGTTTAGGTAGTGGCTATGAATTAAAATCTGTACAAAAAAAGAATGAGATGGAAGGTAATTTGGTAATGGATTATAGTGCACAAGCTGTAAAAATTAGAAAAATCTTGGAAGATGAATGGGCCAGATTTGGTGATATATCAGATTTGACTAGCCTGTCCAAGCAACCACTAATATGTACATATAGGAAAGGGAGATGTTTGAAAGCATTTTTTGAAACTAAAAATTATATACAAAAGGATAACAATAAGGAAGCAGACACTTTCAAATGTGGCAGAGGTCCACATTGTATACATATTCTAAACAAAAATATAATATACATAAGTAGTAGGGATATGTTTATAGAGAGCAAATGTTTTGCCAACTGTGAGACGAATGGCATAGTATATATAGCTTTGTGTAAAGTTTGTGAATCTTTCTATGTTGGGAAATCGGAAAGGAAACTCAAGAATAGAATATACGAGCATTATTACGATATTAGGACAAATTGTGTGAATAATGCTCTATACAGGCATAAGGTGACTTGCTTGGAGGCAATTTTTAACTTCTTTGTACTGGAGGTAGTTAAAAAGGATATTAGAGGAGGTCTATGGGAGACCTCCATAGAATATAAAGAGTTGGTATGGCAATTAATACTTGATGCCAGTAAAGCCCCAGGTCTTAATGACCATATATCAATTGCACCAGTTCTGAAGATGAGAGCAGCTAAGCTGTAGGTGTTTATCACATAGAATAAAGAGCTCACTAGGTTTAAATGTATTATAAATTACATATACCTCAATAAGAAGAGCATTTTAGTGGTTTATTTGTATCATACATCTTATCATATGGATAATCCCTATATGGTTATTCCCTAAATGTATTTTTTAATGTTTTTTATTGATTTCACCTATATTAAATCTTTTAGCAAAGCTTAGTACTTATTGTCCCTATTAATTTTGTATGGAAATATATAATGTTTATATTTATATTTGTATTTTAAAATTCATATTTAAATTATATATACATATACATTTATTTATGAGAAATATATACTCATATGTTTAAATATTATATTTTTTATGTAGTAAGGTTTTTATGAGAAGGTTCGTAAATTATATATTCAAAAGTATTTTATACTATCATAAATTTTGTTTAGATGTTAAGAATTTCTACCAACACCAGATGGCGCTACTTATAGTATTATTATTTTTAAGTTCCTTGAAAAGTCTAATAGTAAATAAGTATAGATGGCTCATAGAAAAGTATTTTTACAATAATAATAAAAATAAATATGGAAATCTAGATCAACTTTTAACCCATATGTATTTTAGATATTTCGTAATGGGTCATATGTGTATGTAAAGTTTTTATGCTGTAATAACAACTAAGTGATTTGAATTTATGTCTTTTTGGGTTTGGAAGGGGTTAAACTGCTGCTAATTCTTTAATTAATTGTTAATTGATGCATAGGGCGTATAAAAGGAGGGAACTGTATGCTTTATGCGTGTATTTTCTGATGAAGACAGTGAATCGAAAACGTATTGGTTTTTACTGCGTTAAAAAGCTTTTGTGGATCTAACAATAAATTTTGTTGTATTGTGAGCAGAGCCTGATTTCCTCAAGTGTTTCGTTTTGTGGATAGTTTCTCTTTTTACACTTGGGTTCCAGTTTACTTGGATTTTAAATAATTCACATGTTAAGCATTTATTATGTTAATGTGCATTTATTTCTCTTAACATTTTCTACTGTATATAGTTTTTAGTATTTAATTACACATTTTTATTGTTTATGGTGCCAAGTTGCCAGCCCGATGCCCAACCTTCAGAGAAGGCACGCCTATTCAAGCATGTCTTTCGGAGGCCACTCGACCGTGGGGGAGGACATGCAGACTCCCCACAGAAGGCACTCCGGCCGTGAATCAAACAGGAGAACCTCTTGCTGTGAGGCAACAACGTTAAAAAAAACAAAACAAAAAAAAACATATTTCTCCATTATGTATTTTAACATTTTAAATAATTCACATGTTAAGCATTTATTATGTTGATGTGCATTTATTTCTCTTAACATTTTCTACTATATCTAGTTTTTAGTATTTAATTACACATTTTTATTGTTTTAACATATTCAACATATTCAGCATATTTAAATATTTATTGTACATTGTCATTTTATGAAGCAATGCTTATATACAATGTGTTTTTAGGGTGGTGTGTTCCATTAACTTTTTCAGTTTGCATATTTTGTCTGCTTTTTAAATTCAGTGACTGTAAATATTGTACTTTTAATGACATAATTGATTAGTTCATAACTGGGTGGAACTTCTTGTTTGAACTGTATAAAAAGGAAGTAACTATGTAGGGTAAATTGTCTGATGAAGTCTAGATCTTTCTGGACGAAAGCGCTCATCATTGGATTTTTATGTTCTGAAGTTAATAAAGTAGATTCTGCATTCTACAACTGTGTGGTGATTTGCAGCCTGCATTACTTTGAGTGGGTTCAGTCCAGCTACTTCTTCTGGCTTTTGTGTTTATCTAACAAAATTATGGTCAGGCTAAGTTTGGAGCCAGGCTTGGTAGGAATAAAGCCCTATTATGAGTCAACAATGAATATCATTAGTTAAAGAAAACAGTGTGTACATAAAGCTGAAATACAGTTTAATGAATCATAATGAACATAGTATGTTATTCATATGGAAATGGTGAACATGTACAGAAACCATTATCATGGGTGATGTTAATATTGATTGAAATTCCCTTGATACTGACTCTCCAAACACTTCCATTAACCTCTTTGGATTGTCCCAGCTAATCTCTACCCAAGTCGTTTCAACAAACACACTGACTCAGACCCCACTCTCGAATGGGTCCTCACCCCCAACCCCAATCTTTATCATAACCCCTCTACCCGACCTGATGCCCTTAGTGACCACCATCCCACCTCGATTATTAGACATTCCTCCCTGCTCTTTAAACTTCAACTTTACAAAGACTGTCGAAAACTCTCTAGCTTTAACCCAGATACTTTCAACAATCTTCTCTCCTCAATTGACTGGTCCTTCCTCTACAATCTCCCACTAGAGGAAGCTGTCCTATCTTTTAACAACATCTTTCTAGAAACACTTAACTCCTGGCCCCCATTAGGAAACTAAGGATCAAATATCACTTTGCCCCCGGCTAAGACAAGACACCCAAATAATCATGAATAAGAGATATAGAGCATGGAAAAAATGGAAGCATCCAAATCCTCCACTGATCTTCAAACCTAAAGAGAGTGCTGAAACTCAGCCAACAAAAGGTTACCCTTGATAAACAAAACTTTTTCCATAAACCACTTGAAAATCCTCACCCAATCCCCAAAAACTCTGGCAATCTGTTAACAAACTAATACATCCTGGGTGCCAGTCTTCCCCCACCCCCTGTCCTAATAGCGCTCCCACAGACACTGCTACTTTTCTCAATAACTTCTTCATTGCCTCCATCAGCACCCTGACCAGAAACGACAACATTAGTGACCCTGCACCCCCTATTTTCACCCACTGTACCATCTTTTCACTCAAGCCTGTCTCCATAGCCTATATAAAGTCCCTTTTATCTAAACTTAAAACTTGTTCTTCATCAGTGAATAACTTACCTTCTGAATTCCTAAAAATAGCTGTTAATTCTATTGCTTTTCCCATCTCCATACTACTTAATCAATCTATTCAGGAAAACACTGTGCCTAATATCTAGAAAAAATTCTAACCATACCCCTTTATAAAGATGGTAATACAACTGAGCCCTCTAATTTTAGACCGATTGCCATCCTATCACCCCTGTCTAAAATGTTGGGAAAATGTATCCACAAACAGCTGCTTGATTACCTCCTCCAAGAAAAACTTCTTACCCCTCTCAGCATGCTTCCGTCCAAAACACAGCACTGCTACTGCTCTTATATCCTTCATAAATACTATTGCACTATCCCGTGATAATAATCAGCTAGTTTTCTGCCTGTTTCTTGATCTGTCCAAAGCATTTGACACTGCTTCCCACAAACTGCTACTTTCCATATTAGCCTGTCTACACCTGTCTAATTCTTCACTATCTTAGTTCTCTAGCTACCTCTCTAACAGATTCCAGGCTGTTAAATGGCAATCTAGTTCATAGGTTCATAGGTTAGTACTAGGCTAACTGACCTTGTAGGCCATTTTAAGCCTAACCAGTTATCCCCTGTGAGATTCAAACCCTGTACCTTGTGTTTGTAAGGCAAACACCTTAACCATTAGGCCACCCTCCCAACCATTTCTCTCCCTTCCTTCCTGTCCAAACTAGGGTTCCCCAAAGGCTCCATCCTTGGACCCCTACTTTTCAATATCTATATTAATGATCTTTACTCTGCCTGCCAACTCTCTACCATTATTCAGTATGCAGACAGTTCCACAATCATTTCCTGTTCTGATAACATTACTCACCCTCATGCCCTTACCCAACAGTCCCTTCACTCAGTCAAAAAATCACTTGATTCTAACTAGCTAGTATTGAATCCTAAGAAGACTAAACTTCTCCTATTTCTCCCTACTATCCTCCAACATCACAAGACTATCTTCTCTGTCTCCTCACTGAACAACACTACCATCTCCACCGAACCTCACACCAAGCTCCTTGGTATTACTATCGATGACCCCATACTCAGCAATGCATAAAAAAGGCTCATCAAAACTCGGACTCCTATACAGACATAGAAAATATCTCACTCAATCCTCCAGACTCTTCCTTTCCCAAGTCTTCCTACTCCCCACATTACTCTATCCACCGCTCATACTTACAAATCTTCAATCAAATCTCCTGAATAAGCTAGAACATACCTATAACACAATTCCTAGATTTGCTACTAATCTACCCTATCACACTCATCACTGCAGAGCCCTAAAAAACCTGCAATGGTTTGAATTTCAGTACCAAATTCTATTATCCCAGCTTCTCTTAGCTCACTCAATCTTACATGATCCATCATTCTGCCCCTGTCGCTATAGTCTCATCCAGCCTATGCTCCCATCCATGCTCTCTGTAGTTCTCAGCAGAACCTATTGCAAATGTATAAGCCTAATAAAAATATTAGCAAAATACTCTACAGCTACTCCATTGCAAACGCTTGGAACAAACTACCACCACATGTCAGATCTATCTCTAACTCCAGCTCCTTCAAAATAGCACTAAAATATATCTACCACAAGTCATGGTCATGCCCTTGCAATGACCCAATATATTTTCCTGCTAGCTATGCACTCTGCCTATTTCTCCCCTTCTCTTAACTGCAACATCTACAAAACTTAATTAGACTACAATAATGCAGACTGTTGTCCAACTCTTTTTCATACTCCCCACATAGGTTGATTTTCCCCTACTACTACCAGTGACTTTTTTCTTCCTGTAGCTACTTCTCATCCAGTCTCTCGCTGCACCTATCTCCCTTGTTGGCTTACAACTGCATCTATCATAGTGTTTCCTCCTACATTATTATGCACCTTCTTTAGGCAGCTTTCCAGCTGTCGTACCTTTGGCAAAAATGTATTATGCTTAGCACATTTTATTTTTCTTATTATATTCTTGTCTCTCCTGCACAACAACAACAAAAAATATTGTTATTCTCATGTTGTGAAATCTTGTTTTATCCTGTTAGTAATTTTACAAATGTTATTTTTACAATCCTGTTAAGCAATTTTATAATTGTTATCTATTGTTTACTATCTTTTGTTTTGTTGTGGAGCTTTTTTCCTCCAGTCTCGACTGAAAAGGGGTCTCTACCCAGTCGAACTAACCCGATTAACAAATGTCAAATAAATAAATAAACATGCACAAGTCAAAATTATAATGTTAATAAGAAATAAATGAAGAAAAGCTTTATATCATATTGCTGTTATTCTTGTTTAGCATTATTTGTTATCATTAAAAGATCCAGCTAACTTGAACATAGTAGATTGTGTGTCATTGTGCAGGGCAGCTCTTAAGGACACAGGTAATTTAGTAACAGCCTACACCTGTCCTCTCCTCTTCCCTTCAGATGGTTCATAGGTGTTTACTAGGTTAATGACCACAAAGGCCTTTTTCAGCCTAGTCATGCATCCCAAATCACTGACAAGTTTTGGTACCCTTGATGAGTGTAAGCAGGGGCTTGGAAAATGAAACATTTACAAGCAGGGGCCTGGGAGATGAACCATTTAAAGGCTGCTATTGTCCATTAGAGACATAGGTGCCAAACCAAGGATGAATTTCTTGTTCCCCATCCAACAGTCCAAATTAAACTTGAATTAGGTTAGGGAGGAAGTTTGCTTCACACAGAAGGGGAGCATGTTCCAGAGATGGTGTAGTCTCTAGGATATATACCTGTCTGTCCAGCAGGACTTATTTATATCACATGCAAGGTTTAAGTCTTTATAAGGGGTAATTCTGGTGTTGTTTGTTTTGTGGATATGCAGGAGTCAATCGGAGTGGGGTCTGACAATGCCTTCCATGCCAGACATAGATTTCCCCTCAAAAGCCTGTAGGAGACAGAATACAGGGATAGGGCCTTTAGTGGTCTGCACAGGACATGCTACATATGCCCTGTATTCTTTTAGTGAGGAACCTCTGTGGATATTCCTATTGCTGGATATGCTTGTTTAGGTACATACCAAAGGGGCATTGTACTCACTGGTAGGTCTGACGAATGGTGAATACAGCGAAACAATCACTTCCTTTGGCCTATATGCCATACCTTTGTTTCTAAGTTGTGCAATATAGAATGATTTTCTCACTACTGTAGACACATAATGGTCAAAGGCAAGATTACTGTCTATGTGTGTCCCCAAGTCTGAGACTACTGGGTGAACTCTTAGGAGTGCATTGTCAATATGATAGCTACCAGGGGCAGATGAATTCCCAAATTGCCATTTCTTGGCATTTAGTTTAAGTCCATGGCTCTGACACCAGTTGTTTGTCTGTGTCAGCCCTTCCTGGAGAACATTTGTGTTGGTGGAGGATTCTATGACTGCTCCTAATTTGCAATCATTTGCAAATTTAGTCAGTCAGAGGCCACTTGACATTGGCATTGACTTCAAAGAAGTAAATGCAAAAAAGGAGAGGTCCCAGGACCAATCCCTGAGGAACTCCACTTGTGAATGGCCTCTTTGTAGAGGTAGGCTCCCCAATTCTAGCTTCCTTACAGCAGATATAGTGATCCTTTAGTCATTTTCTTAAAAACCTATGGGGATGGTGGGATCACTTTTTTCTCATAATTTGGTTATTGATACATAATCACGCAGTGCAGTGGCCTATATGTGCATCACTAAATCTCCAGCAGTATCAAAGTAAACGTTTGTAATAATGATAGGGTACTCCAACTAGCACCAAGCAGGTGCCTAGGGATTCTTCTGATAGATCTGGCTATGAATAAAGGACAGCAGTATATTCAGTTCAGTGTTACTGAACCATATATCTTCATGGTTTGTGATAATTCAATAAAGGTGTTTGGAAAAAAAGAAGAAAAAAAGAAATGATGACTTCTTTGGTGATACCTCTGTTCTAAAATGAAGAACCTTGGTCAATTGCCACCAGTGATAATCCTACCTTCTTATACAAATGTAGTACTCCAGAATAAAGTCAATTCTTACCAAAACAGACAGGGATACACTGTTGAACAACCCCACTGAAATGGCACAGGATACTATGCATTATTTCTGCAAGGTCATTAAATATTATCCCACATTAAATAGTGATTTCAGAGGGACTGATAGGTCATGTTTCATGCTATTTAGAAGGCATCCTGGCATATTGCCATGGACATTGATAACGTTCTTGACCTTTGAGAGAGCATTAAGAACCTGTTCCCCAGTGATAGCTGTGAGAGTTATATTTGATGGTATTTGCTGAGGGAACGTTGAGGGGAAGAGAGGGGTAACGTTGGAGCTGAATTTGTCATCCAGTAGATTTTTATATCCTCCCAGCTCAGTATAGGTGGTTCCATTTACAATGAGCTCTGCACACAATTTTGTACTGCCTTTGAGGTAGAGGACATAGCTAAAAAAATGTTGTGTGGTTGTCCTTGTCCTGGGAGGCCAAATTGACCTCAAATTTAGCTTTGGTAGACTTTATTTGTCCTCTGAGTTGTTTGTTTAATTTGATGAGAGTGCTTTTATCCTGCTGGGTGCTGCACCTCCTAATTTTTGCCATTATTTTCTTCCTTCTGTTATACAGCCTCTCATACCTCTCTACCTCATATAACAGGAAATCTGGACATAGCCATAATAATGGGAGGGGGCAAAGGCCCAAAAATAGGGACACTTTTTAAATATTGCTCTTACAAACTTAAAAAGTAGAAAGAATAACAGGTTTTGAATTAGCATTAATTTTCTGAAGTGTATGAAGTCTGAAACTCAAATGTCTGTCATTTTCTGACTTCATTCTTTAATGACTTGCCAGTGATTTGCTAAAAAAACACACTTTTATGAAAAATGTACCAAAAATGTGAGGTAAAAATCTGGACATTCTGCAAAAATCTGTACAGCTGAGAGGTATGCAGCCTAGTACTTTTGTGATTCCACCAAGGTGGCTTGTTGTTTAAGTTATGGCTGTACTTCTTCCTGGTGGGTACAACTGTCTCTGTGGAGTTATTAACATGTTTGTATAGGGTTTTTGTGAACACTTCTGCATAGACAGCAATGTTCTTAGGGTTTACGGGGGCTTGAAATTTTGCTAGGTTATCACATAATATTAGGCAGTTAGCCTTAGAGCAGTTCCTGAATACTTCAGGGCTAGCTGGGGTTCCAGGTTTTATTTTTTTTTCAAAGAGACCATTTTGTGGTCTGACCTTACCAGAGAAGACATTACACTAGGGGGGTCCAGCACTCTCCCATATTAGTGAGGACCAGATTCAGTATGGTTGCACCCCTGGTTGGTGTATTGACATTCTGGTCCAGGGAGTTTGTTTTTACAAAATCCAGGAATCTCTGTGCCTGTACAGTTTGTGTCGTATATGATTCCTAGTTAATAGTGGGGTAATTAAAGTCACCTATGAATATGGTGTTGGGTTGGATGGTGAGTGTTTCAATTAAGTTTAAATACATGATATGGGTTTCCTGGGTCATAGAGGTGACCTATAGCTTGCAAGGAAGTGATATTGGATTTTGTCTATACTAATTTGAATATGAAGATGCTCCAGCGCATTGTCCTGTTTGACCAGCTTTGAGGTATATTCATTTTTGATGTAAACCAGGATACCCATACCTTTAGTGCCTGTCTGTGTAGTAGCTAGTCTAAATGTGTGGAATACAGTATAACCTTGCACTGTCAGTGTGCTCACCTCAGCTTTAAACCTAGTCTCAATGACTGCACAGACATGAGCATTCTCTAGGGTGAAGAGAGCTTCAAATTAGTCGAGTTTTTTTGTTTAGACTCCTAGCAATGAGCGTATCATCTTTACATTTTCTTGGTTTTGATTTGCTATGTTGGAAGTACGTTCAGTTTGGTATTGCCTAAAAAAGGCACTATGAGGGTAGATAATGTTCTAGCTAAAATTTCAAAGACTAAAGTGGAAAGGTGCAGACCATCCCTGGCAAAGCAGCATGGTCTGTTGACCATCTCCTTCCATGCTGACAAATATTGCACCCCCTTAGAATGACACCAGAGACTAAGCCAATTATTAAATTCAGTCATCTTTTGTTTGTATTGTGGGATTATCCTTGGAGAAGGTAAAATGATGCCACCAGAGGGCCCCCATACATAGCTTAAGGATGCATATGCAATAGGAAATTTATATTAAGAATATCTTTGCTCAAGATAGTTGTGCTACAGTATGACTTAAGTTTTATATATTTTAAACACAAAATTATATTCAAATTTTCTATATTTATATTAACCTGTGGTATTCTGACATATTTTTATACAGTCTGATTTCACAAAGTGAAACAAAATGGCTTAGGATTTATGTATTTTAACACAATATGAATATTCTGACAATTTAGAAATACATTTAACTACAGTTTTTATTCATAGTTTTTATAAAGTTTTTAAAAAGTTTTTTAAGTAAAAATTTTTTATGTATATTTATTAAAACAATGTATATTTTGATATTATTTAAATGAATTGTACAAGCTTTCATGAATTTAATTGCTGCTAGGGAACAAGTTAATATGAATGAGTCAATGGGGTTTAGTGTTTGGTAATATGCACTATTGCTTTAAACTGAACTAATTGGTTTTTAATGAATGTAATTAGGATTTAATTGATGAGTATATTTAATAGGATAGCTTGGATGCACTGGTCTTTTCTGATGAAGTTCATTTTAAACGAAAACGCAATGTGTTTGTTTCAACAAAGGCGTTAATGTTATGGTGATTGTTTTGTGATTAAATACGTGTTTGGTGAACCTGTCTCGAGTACCGGATTGCACTGTGTGGGAACTACATCTGGGCTTGCTGGCGATTTGTGGTTTTGAGTACTTTCAGCAGTTCCTTTCAGTTTATTCGTGGTGGTTTAAGGAGCGAGATGGACGGTTCTTCCACAGTGGAGTCGCGTGGCTCTGATGACGTAGGAGGTATGCGCAAACTAGTTGGGCAACTGACGGAGCTCATCAACATTCTAACTCCATTAAGTCAAGCTGTTTTGGACAACCTGGATGTTCAGCGTTCCAATTATCGATCTAATCAACGACGATTTTCTGGTGGAGGCCATTCAAGAAGGGGAAGGGAACAGGGCGAGCTTATGGATCAAGAGAACAGGATCGGCGACCCTGGAAGAGAGAATTCCTTTCATCCCAGTGCTACACCTCGTATCTTTGTGGATGGTAACCTCCATGGGCAGGAGAGACTGGAACGTAACGATAGCAGCAGTAACGCTGTGGATAATCCAGGTACTGTGAATTTTAATGGAGCATCTAATTCAAATATGGACAATTTGGAATGGTTACGCTCCAAGCCACATATTGACTTTTTAGTGAACAATACCAATGCGGTTGGTCTCATGAATGGGACCTATAAGCAAAAGCTGAACAATTTAAATAATTTAATGTACAAATATAGGGCGCTAGTGATAGAAAATGAATATTTACAGGAATGTATTGGGAAAGGTATAGTGCCTAAAGGCCTAAGGGTATTTAAGTTTCCCAATAATGTTTTGTATGGTTCTTCTTATTACAAAGAATTGATTGCTGTTTTTAATAAATGTGGTTTGGATATGTTAAAATTGATTATTAAAGAAAATGAGAGAATCATGGATGGTATACAGAACGATATTGAAATTTTGGACCAATGCATTCACAAGGATTTATTGTTCAATGTGCATGAGGAGAAAAATAAATATTTAAATATTAGGAAAAATGTTGAACAGAGATGTAATGACCTCATACAAAGAAAGATTAAAAAGTTAGGGAGAGATTTACATGAATATAATACGGAGAACAGTTATCCTAAACCCCAGGGGACACATAGAATTTATGGAAATTTATATGTAGGGGTTAGTGATGGGAATGGTGAGGAAATGGATAATATGAATCAAGATAGAGTAGAAGAGCATTTGGGAGAGGGAAATGATGAATACGATGAAGCCTTTCCCCCCTTACGTAGATCAGAACGTTTAATTAACAAACATGGTCCGTATAATGGAAATTTTCAGTGGAGGGGAGGCAGAAGGGGGAGGGGGAAGTATTACTAATCCCTCACCCAGATCTCCCAGTTAGTAATTTAGATATTTGTACTAATGAACACTGCCTTACATGGAACAATTTTAGTATTTATAATTTCAGTAGTCTACCGGTAGTAAAAGAACACTTTACACTTTTTTCCAAGGGCTTAAAATTTATCCCAAACAGCAATGGAGACATGGCTAAAAGCCTTCTAGATATAAAGTTATTTTTAAGGAAAGTGAATTTTAACATAATGTGGCCTAAAACCATATATAATAAGACAGGAAATGGAATGGAAAAGGAAGGATTGAAGAGAAAAAGTACATACAATCCACCATTGCATCCCCAGATTAAGAATTTAGAGAAGGTGATAGAGAAAGAAGTTAGAATGACAAGTTTTAGTAATAAGTATTGTAACAACTTAACCAAGAAGGAAAGAGATCTTTTGTATGAAATTAAGAATAATAAAGAAATAAGAGTAATGAAGCCAGACAAGGGAGGGGGGATTGTATTCATGGATTATATCCTGTATGATAGTAAAATATATACCCAATTATGGAATGAGGACAGGTATAGTATAGTCTCTAGAAATGAGATTAACATAGCCTATCATAGAATAGATACGGCTTTATATGATATGTTACAGGAAGGGTTAATTAGTCCTAGCAGTTATGGGTTTCTGAAAGTTGATAAACCAAGGATCCCAGTCATTTTTGGGATCCCAAAAATTCACAAGAACCCTTCCGACCCCCCTTTAAGACCTATAGTATCAGCCGATGGATCTAAAACCCAGACTCTGGCTAAATATGTTGATGCAAAGTTGAAACCAATATGGACTAGTAAAACAAGTATTTTGAAAGACTCTTGGGAGTTATTAAATGACTTAAATGAATGTGGATGGCATGATAACATGTTGTTCAGAATCATCGATATTGTGGATTTATTTTCCTCGATACCACATGAGGAAGGGAAAAATATTTTGGAAGACACAATATTTACATATGAAGGCTTGAATAGGAATGACAAGCTAGCATGTAATTGGCTTATGGATTTGGTTTTAAATAATAACTTCATCTACTTTAAAGGAGAGTTCTTCCAGCAGATCCAAGGAGTGGCCATGGGGGCGGCATGTGCCCCCACCTATGCTAATTTAATCTTGGCATCGTGGGAGGAGAAACACATTCTTAATTCCCCTTACAAGGATTGTTGGATACTGTATAGAAGGTTTTTAGACGACATAGTCATTCTTTGGACTGCTGGTAGAGAGCCATTAATGGAATTTCTAGAATATTTGAACTCCACAACCAATTTCCTAAGCTTTACACATACAGTGTCCGACACTAGTTTGATATATCTGGATGTTGAGTTCTACAAAGGGGAAGGACATTATCAAACAAAAGTATATAGGAAACCCACCTATTGCAACTCCTTTCTACATTACACTAGCGGACATCCTAAACACTGTAAAAAAAGTATTGTGAAGGGACAGTTCGTTAGGGGTAGTCGGATGACAAGTCTAGATGAAGATTATTTAAAAGAGTGTGATTTTTTGGAAAGGATGTTTTGGGAAAGGGGTTATCCCAAGGACTTTGTGGAACTAATAAAAATGGAAGTAAGTGAAGGAAGGAAAGATAGGTTTCGTCCGATATATAAAGGGCAGAGTGATGGAACAATTAATCCACCTATAGAACCTTTGAGTATGAACAATAATAAGACTGATGAACATACATTATCCTTAGTTTTAGAATATAATGGTATTAATAGGGAAATCAGCAAAATATTCTTTAGAGAATGGGAGAGGTTCGCAGCGCTCTCCGATATAGAAAACATAATCAATATCCCCAAAACTATAATTTATAAGAATTCTAGAAATATGGGGAACATTTTGGAAAGCAAGATTAAAATGAGCACTAAAAACAATAGTAAGAAGGGCACTTATAAGTGTGGGCATTGTGCACAATGTTGCCATATACTTAATGGAGAAGGACATTACATATCTAGTAGAAATAAAATGATTATTAGCCCTGAATATTATAACTGTGACACACAAGGAATAGTATATCTTGCTTTTTGCGAAAAATGTGATGCTTTCTATATTGGGAAAACTGAAAGGGCATTGAGAAAGCGTGTATACGAACATTTCTATGAAATTTCTGTTAAAAAAGAGAGCAATGCTTTATATAAGCATAGTGAAGTTTGTAAAGAATTCAAATTCAAATTTTTAGTTATAGAACATATACAAAAAGATGTTCGAGGGGGGCCATGGGAAACTAGAATAGAATATAGAGAACTTTGGTGGCAAGTAGCATTAAATGCTGACAAATTCCCGGGGCTGAATGATAACATTACTATACTGCCCTTGTTGAAATTAAGGGCAGCCAAGTTATAATAACAATATATATTTTTTACAGCCACCAGAGGGCCCCCATACATAGCTTAAGGATGCATATGCAATAGGAAATTTATATTAAGAATATCTTTGCTCAAGATAGTTGTGCTACAGTATGACTTAAGTTTTATATATTTTAAACACAAAATTATATTCAAATTTTCTATATTTATATTAACCTGTGGTATTCTGACATATTTTTATACAGTCTGATTTCACAAAGTGAAACAAAATGGCTTAGGATTTATGTATTTTAACACAATATGAATATTCTGACAATTTAGAAATACATTTAACTACAGTTTTTATTCATAGTTTTTATAAAGTTTTTAAAAAGTTTTTTAAGTAAAAATTTTTTATGTATATTTATTAAAACAATGTATATTTTGATATTATTTAAATGAATTGTACAAGCTTTCATGAATTTAATTGCTGCTAGGGAACAAGTTAATATGAATGAGTCAATGGGGTTTAGTGTTTGGTAATATGCACTATTGCTTTAAACTGAACTAATTGGTTTTTAATGAATGTAATTAGGATTTAATTGATGAGTATATTTAATAGGATAGCTTGGATGCACTGGTCTTTTCTGATGAAGTTCATTTTAAACGAAAACGCAATGTGTTTGTTTCAACAAAGGCGTTAATGTTATGGTGATTGTTTTGTGATTAAATACGTGTTTGGTGAACCTGTCTCGAGTACCGGATTGCACTGTGTGGGAACTACATCTGGGCTTGCTGGCGATTTGTGGTATTGTGGGATTATCCTTGGAGAAGGTAAAATGATGCTCAATGTTAGGCTCATACCAGCCTGAGACACATATTCCGAGAGCTCCACGATGTCTCTCTTCATATAGTCTAGGGAAGTATGTCTCATCATTTACACCCACATGGACTCTGATGGAGTCATACTGGTACTTATGTTCCAATGACCTGAGTGCATGCGTAATGTGGTGGATCCTAGCCCCTGATAAGCAACTGACCATGACTTTCACCTTACCCAGCCTGTTGATAGGGCCATCAATGTGTCTCACAATGGAGTCTCCAAAGACCAGAATGTTGGATTGTGTGGTGGCTTCCATTATGGGCTTAGAAATAGAGGCTCCATGAGATGTGGCTGTATGTGTTGATTTGGGTGTTGCTTTGAAAGCGTGCATTCCAGGCTGCAGAGGGCATTTGTTATGTGTGGTTCATCTAGGAGGTCTTTGGAGTTTAGGAAGGTTACATTTAAATGTGTTAACATATGTGGGTCCATATGTCTTCTTTGAATTGTGTGTGATGGGTACAGTGTGTATACTACTGACAACTTTATTGACATTGAGTGCTATTATGTGAGTGCTTTGTCTCCAGTGACATTGTATAAATACATCTCTCACATACATAGTTTGCTTAAGAATTAACTGGTTGTCAGTAAACACAAAACAATTTCTGCATTGCCTCAGGATGCCAATATCCACCAAGGTGGTAATGGAAATAGTGGGAAAGCTCATATCCATGGCAAGAGACCCTTTTTAATTGATTAGACAGTTGGAGTGAGAATATAAAGCAATGTCAAAAGCATCTGGTTTGCAACTCTGGGGCAGTGGTTGTCACTGCAAACTAGTTGTCCTGTGTGCAACTAGGTATTGATGAAATATCAATTGTGCTTTTACAGGAAAATGTCACTCAGTGTGTCTGTGTCTAAACAGGGCACTGCTAAACATCTGAGGGGAAACTAATAAGTAGACCCCGATTAATTTTGCACAAATCAAGCAGTACTTACTGAAAGAAAGAAATGGCTTGTCAAGAATTATGAAAAGAGGGGAGTCGTGTGAATGACTACTGCCTGTCTACTACTATTGCTGGCCTCACCACAGCTTCACTGTGCTGAGATACAATGCTCCATTGCATCTTCTCTCACCAGAAGCAAAACATTGCACCAATCCCAAGATGAGAAGCAGGCCACAGCTTGTTTGGTGATCCACAGTCTTGTCCCAGATGATGCAAGAGTCTGTAGGCTTGTTGTAGCCTTTTTCTGGTAAATGTTTTGAATAGCAACCAGACCAATCAGGGACGTCAAGCACAGACACTCACTGCCCAACCAGAAACAGTCAGGAATCAGTGCCCTCTGCTTCTTCTCTCACCAGAAGCAAAATATATGCACACATTCCAAGCTGGCACCTATGAAGCAGTTATTAGGCTTTCTGGTGATCAGCAGTCTCCAGGAAACAATGCTTCTGTGCTCCTTCTCTCACCAGAAGCAAAACCGAAGCACTAATCCCAAGATGACTACTGAGAGGTAGAATGTGGGCTCTCCAAAAATTGCTCTTGGAGTAGATGCTGAAGATTTTAAAGGTAAGGTGGAAAAATTGGTTAATATCCTAAGAGCCCCAGTGTTCACTAGGCAGCTAGATATGGGGGGGGGGGGTAACTAAGCTTTAGCTGTCTAAGTGGAGAACCACTAATTTTAAAACAGCAAGATTGATTGGAAGGGAGGGGATACTTTTTATTGTGGTTCTATGGAATACAGTGGGATGGTCAATAAATATATACAGTTGAAGGGGAGTGATTTCACAGAATGATAATTTTGTGCTTACTCATAACAGCCAATGAAAGGAGAGAGGGAAGGAGATGCATGGCTAGGCTTAAAAAGGCCCTTGTGGTTGTTAGCCTAATAAACACCTATGAACCTATGTGATATGTGATCAAATTAACATAAGGGGCAGGCAACTAGAAAGACAGTTGACTTTAAAAACACAACAATGCTAGGGTGAAAAAATTAATTTATGTGTGACTCACAAGAGACACATCTGTGGTCTCTTTCCTAGTGCTGTCAGGTAGGCTAGAGAGATATATGTGCTGTGCTGGGAGAAGGGGAAGGGCAGCTGTATCTTTCATTCAGTTCTCCTTAAAACATTAAAGCTTAAAAAGGGTCTATATTAAATATTAGAATGCTTAAACATTCAAATCACTAAAGATCGAACTTTAGTGATCGAACGCTTAAATGTTTGAATATCCTAAAAAAAAAAAAAAAAATGTAAAGTGATTAAGCAGGGGGGCAAACCCCCCTGTACCCCCCAGCCCCCACTACTTAAATATACCAACTCCGAGATGTGGAAATGGACAAGTTCCATTTCCTACACAGTAGCGCAATCTCGGAGTTGGTATCTTTGAGTAGCGTGGGGGTGGGGGTGCAGGGGGGCTTGCCCCCCTGCTTACACCCTTTAGTTTTTCTTTTTTTCTTTTTTAATTTTTAACATATTTGTACATTTAAGCATTTGATCACCAAAGTTCGATCTTTAGTGATTCGAACGTTTAAGCATTCGAATATTTAATATAGACCCACTTAAAAACAGTAAATCACTTTGCTCGTCAACAAGTGTTACAATTTCCACAATATTCTCTTCAGATCACTATTAAAACCTTTGTTGACTTTAATGAATGTTAACTTATTTATATGATAAGATAACATTTTATTTGAAAATGTTCATATTTTGCAGGGATTCTGGTAATAAAGCATGTTTAATATAAGCAAAGCTTTGTGGTTAAGCAGTCAACATGTTGACAATCGCATTTCTGCATATCCTCTATCATCCCCATGATTCCTCTTAATTGTCCAGATTTTTGCAGAATGTCCATATTTTTTCCTCATATTTTTGGTCTGTTCCTCAAACAATTTGTGGTTTTCTGGCAAATCATTGAGGATTGAAGTGACTCAATAATGACAGGCATTTGAGTTTCAGACTTCATATCCTTCAGAAAATGTATGCTAATACAAAACCTGATATCACATCAACTTTCTAAGTTAATGAGACAATATTTAAAAAAAAGTGTTCCTATTTTTGGGCTTTTGATATCTTTGATATCTTTGTATTTTTGGCTTTGCACAGATTTCTTGCACTAAAATGTTGAGAAGTATGGACCTTGTCTTTGTTGTTCTTCTAATCCATGCATCAGCCTGCATTGCATAAAGAAAACCTGCTACCTTAGAGCACCATCTTATTCATTCTGTTGTCAGGCTTGCCTGTGCTCAGTGAATTTCATATCTGAGGTCAGTTAACCTTATCTTATGCACTACTACAGGATACTAAGTGTAAATTTCTATTCTTGGTGCCCCGCCTACTAACTTTTCAAAAGTGATATCTCTCTGCTGTGGGATGGTTAAAAGTGCGTTTGGTTAGGGCACAGTCCTATAAATAGTATATCTACCCCATATCATTTGCCAGGATGTATTTGGGGTTATCAAAGTCTACCTTGCCCAACTTTTGTTTTTTATGAATTAATCAGGCAAGTATACCAGACAAGTGCCTTATTCCAGGAGGGACCCAAGACACTAAATGGTTAATTAATTAGCAGAGTGCCCTACAGTATATAAATGAAGTGTGAGGGAGGCAAACGCAGCACACAAAGATGAAGGTTATTAGCAGCTCATAGCATTACTCTATATAATAACCTTATATCATTTATCAGACATCACAGCATTATGAACACCAGTACTGCATTAGTCTGTATAATAACCTTATATCACATATCAGACATCACTGCATTACGAACACCAGTACCACATTACTCTGTATAATAACCTTATATCACACATCAGACATCACTGTGTTATGAACACCAGTACTGCATTACTCTGTATAATAACATTATATCATATATCAGACATTACAGCATTACAAACATCAGTACCATTCAACATTAACTTAACAATGTACTATCCTTATGCTAGCAATGACATATAACATAATTTAAGAGGATCATGCACTTTTTATAGATAATTTGTGTATAAATATTTGATTGCCAGCAATGGACTATTTATAATAAACTGCAGAGAAGAGCTACTATACTGCTGCATTTAACTTTTAGCTGGTTTATATCTTCAACTATTCATGGGGAGTATAACAAATCTGTTTGGACAATGTAATTACTAGCATAGTTCAGATGCATTTACATTATCGGCAGTGCTGGGCTTAATTGCTGTCGCTGTAACTGCATGAGTTTTCACTGGCCCTCCTACTCCCTCTCAAAAACATGATGACTGACTGGCTAGTAGAAAGTGCTTGTATATTTTGTATTTACTTTTACCATTGTGGCCCAGATTGTAACTGAAAGGGTTTATGATGACCAGTTCATTTATGTGGTATTCATAGTCTGGGGCTTCACATTTTTGTACTGGTAATCTGCCAGGGATGGCACTAAGTGGTTATGCAAATCACGGAATTTCAGGATGGATATGCAAATGCAGAGGCCTTTTTATAAACATGCCTCCCTATTGCAAATGCGCACTGTACTTAAGGCATAAGTAATAGGGGGAAGCTGATACACAGATAAGGGGCATTGCACATTTGTGAATCAGTAGGATTTATACCATCCAAATAGTTTACTGATGCTCCTAGTACCTCGGTTGTAATGCCTTCCAGGGAACCCTGGAAGGCATTACAGCCGAGGTACTAGGAGCATCACTAAACTATTTGGATGGTGTGAATCATGGCTCTGGAGTGTGTTTTCTTCAGTAAGATTCACAAAGATAAATCCATAAAGAGCTAATTTGCATAACAAACATGCAAATGGCCCTGAACTTACATCAGTTGCGAGGGGAAGGGAAAACATTTCATTTGGTATCAGAAACATGCTTGTACATACATGGACAGACTACTGAAGGAGTTACTGGGGGAAATGTTTCATTTGAAGTCAAGGACATGCTTGTGCACACCTGGGTAGATTAATGAAGGGGTTTTTGGTTGAAATGTTTAATTCATAGCCAGTGAGGTGCTTGAGCATATACGGACAGACTACTGGATGGGTCATTGGGGGAAACGTTTCATTTGGTGTCAGGAACATACTTCTGCACACATGAGCAGACTGCTGAAGGGATTGGTGAGGAAATGTTTTGCTTTGATACTTGGACATACTGGTGAAGAGATTGGTGTGGAAGTGTTTCATTTTAGTGCTTGTGCATGCTTGGATATATCACTGAAGGGATCGCTTGGGAAATGTTTCATTTTGGTGCTATGCATATTTGGACATACTGTTGAAGGGTTCAGTGGGGAAATCTTTCATTTTGATGCTTGTGCATACTTACACATACTGTTGAAGGGATCGGTGAGGGCATGTTTCATCTTGGTGCTTGCGCATACTTACACATACTGTTGAAGGGATCGGTGAGGGCATGTTTCATCTTGGTGCTTGCGCATACTTACACATACTGTTGAAGGGATCGGTAAGGGCATGTTTCATCTTGGTGCTTGCGCATACTTACACATACTGTTGAAGGGATCGGTGAGGGCATGTTTCATCTTGGTGCTTGCGCATACTGACACATACTGTTAAAGGGATCGGTGAGGGCATGTTTCATCTTGGTGCTTGCGCATACTTACACATACTGTTAAAGGGATCGGTGAGGGCATGTTTCATCTTGGTGCTTGCGCATACTTACACATACTGTTGAAGGGATCGGTGAGGGCATGTTTCATCTTGGTGCTTGCGCATACTTACACATACTGTTAAAGGGATCGGTGAGGGCATGTTTCATCTTGGTGCTTGCGCATACTTACACATACTGTTGAAGGGATCGGTGAGGGCATGTTTCATCTTGGTGCTTGCGCATACTTACACATACTGTTGAAGGGATCGGTGAGGGCATGTTTCATCTTGGTGCTTGTGCATACTTACACATTACTGAAGGAATCAGTGAGGGAAATGTTTCATCTTGGTGCTTGCGCATACTTACACATCACTGAAGGAATCAGAGAGGGAAATGTTTCATTTTGGTGCTTGCGCATACTTACACATTACTGAAGGAAACAGAGAGGGAAATGTTTCATCTTGGTGCTTGCGCATACTTACACATCACTGAAGGAATCAGAGAGGGAAATGTTTCATCTTGGTGCTTGCGCATACTTACACATCACTGAAGGAATCAGAGAGGGAAATGTTTCATTTTGGTGCTTGCGCATACTTACACATCACTGAAGGAATCAGAGAGGAAATGTTTCATTTTGGTGCTTGCGCATACTTACACATCACTGAAGGAATCAGAGAGGGAAATGTTTCATTTTGGTGCTTGCGCATACTTACACATCACTGAAGGAATCAGAGAGGGAAATGTTTCATTTTGGTGCTTGCGCATACTTACACATCACTGAAGGAATCAGAGAGGGAAATGTTTCATTTTGATGCTTGTGCATACTTACACATACTGTTGAAGGGATCGGTGAGGGCATGTTTCATCTTGGTGCTTGCGCATACTTAAACATACTGTTGAAGGGATCGGTGAGGGCATGTTTCACCTTGGTGCTTGCGCATACTTAAACATACTGTTGAAGGGATCGGTGAGGGCATGTTTCACCTTGGTGCTTGCGCATACTTACACATACTGTTGAAGGGATCGGTGAGGGCATGTTTCACCTTGGTGATTGCGCATACTTACACATACTGTTGAAGGGATCGGTGAGGGCATGTTTCATCTTGGTGCTTGTGCATACTTACACATACTGTTGAAGGGATCGGTGAGGGCATGTTTCACCTTGGTGCTTGCGCATACTTACACATACTGTTGAAGGGATCGGTGAGGGCATGTTTCATCTTGGTGCTTGTGCATACTTAAACATACTGTTGAAGGGATCAGTGAGGGCATGTTTCATCTTGGTGCTTGTGCATACTTAAACATACTGTTGAAGGGATCGGTGAGGGCATGTTTCATCTTGGTGCTTGTGCATACTTAAACATACTGTTGAAGGGATCAGTGAGGGCATGTTTCATCTTGGTGCTTGCGCATACTTACACATCACTGAAGGAATCAGAGAGGGAAATGTTTCATCTTGGTGCTTGTTCATGCCTGTACATATTGCTAAAGGGATCAGTGAGGAAATGTTTCATTGTGGTGCTCGTGTATACTTGGACATACTGCTGAATGGATCATAGGGGGGTATGTTTCATTTTGGTGCTGGTGCATACTCCTGAAGGGATCAGTGGGGAAATATTTCATTTTGGTTCTTGTGCATAATTGGATATACTACTGAATGGATTGCTTAGGGAAATTTTCATTTTTGTACTTGTCCATACTTAGACAAAGTGTTGAAGTGATAGCTGAGCAAAATAATTTATTTTGGGTTATTTTAGTTTTTGTGTATTCTAAGACAAGCTACTGAAGGGATTGCTGGAGGGAATAATTCATTTGTGTGTGAGTGAATTACTTGTGCATTCTTGGACAAACTACTGAAGGGATGGCTGGGGGCAAGTTTGTGGACTGCTACTCAGATCTGAAAGGTGAAGCACTGTATTTAACAAGGGAAGTGCATACCACACGGATACTGGACTATGAATTACAAGAACTCCTCATTAGCATACACCACTTTACCAAATTTCTTATCTGCATCTCATTATATGTAAGGCATTTCGCATTTGCATAAACAGCCTCTGTGAATCTCACCTTTGCTATTGTCATTCATAAACAACATTTGCACAAATAACTATGAATACCAGCTTTAAATTAATTGAACTGCTTAACAGATGCATAAATCAAAAAAAAAGAAAAAAAGGAAGGAAGGGAAGGAATGAAAGGTGCACTTTTGGGTATTTTGGTATATGTGTAATTACAGCATTCAGTATGGCTGGGCGAGCCCTTCTCCAAAGTGAGTTTAGGCACTTTGGTTACAGCAACTGTTGTTGCCATAAAAATGAGATGTAAAAGTATACACTTTCAGGGAACTTTTCATTTTAATACTGAACAGCCAGTGTATGAATTTACCAAGCAATTACTGAGCTGGTCATTCCTGTTGTTATGCTTTAGTGCAGTGTTTTGAAAAGTGTTATATTCAAAACAGAATGTAAACCAAAATCGTAATGAAGATAAACTGGTTTGCTTTGTATCTCATCACAAAAGTTAATGGGCTTCAACACAAATGTATTTATATAGATAGAGACAGAATTAATTTAATTAATTTAAACTTGTAACATAACTAATGGTGAGACAGATTTCAGTATTTTTTTGTTTTTATTTATGAATCCTTACACTTTAAAGGAGATGTGACTCTGTAAATACACAAGGAGTTTCTGAAACATACAGTTTCTGAAGCTTTAAAATCAAAAGGAATGTTTCTGTACAATTTAATAAGTTTATGAAACATCCTGCTGTGGCAGTGTCAATATAAAAAGAACACAATTAATACTATATTACATATCAGTTTATGGCAAATTTCCCATGAGGTGCACTACATTTACAAAGTTCTCTTCATATCTGTACTAAAACCTTTTATGAGTGATTACTGACACCCCCATAACATGCACAGCTACCAGTAACTCAAGAAAAGTACGACTGATATCAATGTTTTCAGTGACAGCAGGCACAGCTTAATGTACTCCAGGCCCACTACACTTCAGTTTAATTTTTTTATTTAAATAACTTGATCTACCACTGCATTGTTAACTCCATGTCCAAGAGAAACATAAAGTACTGCGTTGTAATCCCCAGTTCTTCTAAGGATTCCATGCTAGTTCTGCACAGCTAATCTGTTCACATCCTTTGGTATGGAGTGGGGTGGGGGGGGGGTAAATACAGAGAGAGAGAGAGAGACTGAAACAATCAGATGATCTTGGTGTTTTAATAATTAAGTCAAGAATTGTAAAATAGACTTCTGAAACAAGAAAAAGCTGAGGACACCTCTGCAAAACCAAAGTAGGATTTTTTTTAAATGATACAGGAAAAAAACAAAGATTAAATGATAAATAGTGTGGATTCTCAAAGGGATCAGCAGGCCAACCTGATACAGAAGGCAACAACATCAGTGTATAGCAGATATAGTGATCCTTTAGTCATTTTCTTAAAAACCTATGGGGATGGTGGGATCACTTTTTTCTCATAATTTGGTTAATGATACACAATCATGCAGTGCAGTGGCCTATATGTGCATCAATAACTCTCGAGCAGTATCAAAGTAAACGTTTGTAATAATGATAGGGTACTCCAACTAGCACCGAGCAGGTGCCTAGGGATTCTTCTGATAGATCTGGCTATGAATAAAGGACAGCAGTATATTCAGGTCAGTGTTACTGAACCATATATCTTCATGGTTTGTGATAATTCAATAAAGGTGTTTGGAAAAAAAGAAGAAAAAAAGAAATGATGACTTCTTTGGTGATACCTCTGTTCTAAAATGAAGAACCTCGGTCAATTGCCACCAGTGATAATCCTACCTTCTTATACAAATGTAGTACTCCAGAATAAAGTCAATTCTTACCAAAACAGACAGGGATACACTGTTGAACAACCCCACTGAAATGGCACAGGATACTATGCATTATTTCTATAAGGTCATTAAATATTATCCCTACATAGCACAACCATATAGAAAAGTTTAAAAGTGAACCCTTGTGCTGTATCTACAAAATCAACAAGATATGTAATAGAAAGAATAATTGCTACCTGGCCTACAAAAAGAACTCAAGGCTACAAAATGCAGCTTGATGAAATAATATCCAGATGCTGTTAGAAAATATCATCACATGATGCAGAATACCCAATAATCTCACATCAAAAGCTCAGGACAACAGTGACATATTCTTCAGCTGTACAAACACTTACAAGAAGAAATTCAGAAGTGTATCACTTCAGCAGTTAAGAACACAGTACTTTCCAGACTGATAGCATTGTATGCCGTGCCCTAAGTGCATTGGACTTATTAAAATGACATTACAATCATAAATGCTATCCTCAGTTCATTTAGTAGAATCATGATTGACACACTGGAAACATTTCAGCAAGACTGGCTGTGACTAGAAAAAGCTGACTATGTTGGACCACCAGACCCTCTTTCTGAGAAAGTGAGATAGCTGCCTTTGGATAACCTAACTGGTTTCAGAGGTAATGACAGGTAGGGATGCAGCATAGAAAACCTATAACAATTCATACCTAGAACAAACACCTAGGGAAATACATGCCAAATGCAGATTTGACAGTCTAAGAGAGATTGGCAAGGCTGTAGCCATGCATATATATATATATATATATATATATATATATATATATATATATATATACAGTGCATAGTCTGCAATATGTATTTAAAAAATATATTTATTTTATGCAAACAAGTATGCTAGAATCTATTTTGTTTAAGTGAAACATACTTATACTTTAAGGTAAAATATTATGTCATATAGGCATTTTATATGTTCATAGGTAAGTACTAAGCTATCAGTTTCCAGACCATTACAAATCTAACCAATAATCAAGATTCAAACGTTCCCTCCTGCCCAATCATGGCAATAAAAGACAGACAATGGGAGAATTTTAGGCTTCCCATCATATTATCTGGGTTTAACTTGAAGGTTGAAAAGGTGCAACTCTGTGTGAGGTGCGGGATATGTTGGAATATTAATCTATCATAGCAACATGTCATTCATTTATCCATTGATGAAAGTTTAGTTTCTTCATCCTGGTATTTGACAAACTATTTATTTTTGAACGAATAGAAGATCAAAGAGGGACAGATTTTCTATGACTCAAAAGACTAGAGAGAGATCCCCATGGAGAAGTCTGTAAGAAGCTGAGGATAGAGAAAAGAGAATGCTGCCAGTCTGTCATGATAACTAAGATTTTTTTAGGCCAGTGATAATTTTAGTTATGAACTTCTGAGGCTTTACAAGCAGAATAATATATTTAGACAAATACATGCTAAAAGCAGCATAATATTCAATAACTGACCTGATGGCATATGAATAAAGGGGAATTAAGACTTCACAAGGCCTGCTTGGTTAACTGGATTTTGAATTATGATATTGGGAAAGTGGATTTACACCCTGAAAGCTATAATACAGTTACATAAATCCTGGCTATGGCCATGGGAATTATTATACCACCTTGTAACAAACACAATAGCAGTAAAAATCCACAAGGTTTTTGAAAGAGTATAAACTGCCTCTTAATGCCACAACAACTGATATATCCATAGGTCACTTTTCAATCCTTGCTGATGCAGTAACTAAAAACCTATCAGTTCCTCATATCCCCAACCCAGTGGTTGCACTACCATTGAAATCCCTTCACTTTGGCACCAACAACTGTGAATGCCATATACAAGCTTCTTAGATAGATAAATGACCACAACTCTGCATCTGTGAATAACCTTTCTCCTGAGTCCCAGAAGCAAACAGCAATGTGCACAGCTTTTCCAGTTGCCATGCTAACAAAAAGGCACATAAGAGAAGTGATTATGCTTGGGCTACAGAAGGAAGCCCCTATGAATGGCCTGTTTAAGGTTGGCATGTCACAAACAGACAGGCGTTACCAGTACATAGCACTCTTAGTCTCTCAGTCCTCCGACAAAGACTCTTGAGTAGTCCATTCCTGATCCTTCATATTTGTTGCTAAACAAAATAATCTCATGTGAACACATCAAGGTCAGAGAACAGAAGACAGTACTTGTACAGCTATTCCTAAACTGGTAGATTCTGTCTATATTAGTTGTGATAAAATGCTTTATATTCTGGTTTCTTCTCATTCTTCCTGGAGTACTCAAAAGCTTTTCATCTAGTAGATGATGTAATGGTGGACCTCCTTAAAGAAACAGGATGCAGTGTCAAAGTGCTACAGTGATTTATAAATGATCCATCTCACAGAAGACAGGCAGTGGAATGAATGTAGTTTTTGGTCACTTCTAGTTCAACAGAGGACTAGCACAAGGGTCCATTTTAGGTAATCTCAACA
Source organism: Protopterus annectens (assembly GCF_019279795.1). Taxonomy (NCBI): domain Eukaryota; kingdom Metazoa; phylum Chordata; order Ceratodontiformes; family Protopteridae; genus Protopterus; species Protopterus annectens. The sequence continues at coordinate 477,137,830 of NC_056730.1, forward strand.
TTCACAAAGAGAAGGCATGAATATGCAGGGGCAGAATTACTTCAATACAACAGTGATTCCACTGATTCAGAGTAAAAAAAAAATGTGATTTGTCTTACAGGTTCATAGATTAGTACTAGGCTAACTTCCCTTATGGGCCATTTTAAGCCTAGCCAGTTACCCCATGTGAGAATCAAACCCTGCACCTTGTTTCTGCAACGTAAAACACCTTAACCATTATGCCATCCTCCGATACCATAAAAGAACCATAAAATAAATTTAAATCACTTTTTAAATGAGATCAACAAAGTAAACTGATGACAGAAAAACAAAAAAAATAATATTTTTTAGAAAACATGCATGGGTCTATGTTCAGTCATTGAATAAGAAATACATCAAACTTCTGTTCATCGAATGTAAAACATCAAATGTTCAATTCACCGAACAGTCAATCATCGAATATTTTATCCAGGGAAAAGAGACAGTAGACCAAAATGCATACTGAAACACACACGGCATTATATCAAACCCACCCAAGGGGGGGAGGACTACGCCCACCCCCCACCCCCACACTTATATACACCGACTCTGAGATCCCACTACAGTGGGCAAAAGGACAAATTTCCTAATGCTCGCCAACTAACTCTTTTCCTTGGGTAAAATATTCGATGATTGAACATTTGCTTAATTGAGCATTCAATGTTTTATGTTCAATGAACAGATGTTCGATGAACAGAGGCTTGATGTATTTCTTAGTCAATGCTGAACATAGACCCAACATGCACAGGTGGTATTAGACTCAATCTCTTTCATTATTATCATGGCAAGTTCTGGCCCAGCTGATTGGGTGCAAAGATACAAGTACCTAGGCATTTCTTTTACATCATAACCTTCTTTTTAGACTTCACACTAAAAGAATTATTAAAAGAAGACTGGAGCACTCTACAGAGATTATCAATTTTTGATACAGGAAATGTAGAGCACTGACTCAGATAACCATTTGCCACTTACTGTCACAATGAACATTTGTTCTGGGCAGCATTAATAAAAGTGAGAACGATGAAATTAGAAGCACCTTAGATTGGCAAATGGCCTTCCTTTGTCTGCATACACATGCATTGCTCTAAACAGCTTAGACTGGAGGTGCTTTAATGAAAGGAGCTGATATAAACAAACGGTATTTGTACACAAATTGTTCTACAGATATTTGATTCATAAGCTGCTCAATCTAGTTGAGATGTTTAAGCCACCTAGAGACCTATGATCTCCCACTATCTGTTCCTGAGAATGGCAGACAGAGCTCCTAACTGCTTCTATCCACAAACTGGAATAGGCATTTTCTCTATCTTTTAATACTGACAAATATATACTTTAGATGTGAAGGTTGTCTTAAATGCAATCATCTAGCTAGCAGATTTTACTTAACTTTAACTTAAAAGGTTTCCTATTAGATAAATCAGTCATGTGTTTTTATATATGGATGACAAGGTTCACACATCCATGTTCCTAAATTCCTAAATATGTATTCTGTGCTTACACAAATGAGTGCACTTTCAGATATGTATTAAAATGTCTAGTTTTTGCAATCCAATGTTACTATCATTTGAATGTCCAGCTGTATGTGTACTTGTTTATGAGAAATTCAAAGCATTCAGTGCAATACGTTTATTACTACATTCTAAATATGCATTTGTTATGAATATTGCCTTTATCTGGTAACACCTTGTATACTGAATTTCATGTCTAATAATTTCAGATTATAAATTGCTGTTGCCTGTCTTTGTCTGTTTAGATGTACTTGTGAGCTTTTTTGCCAGGTCCCTTGTGTGGATGAGCATTGCCCAGAAAGGATAACTTGATCAACAAACAAACAAACAAACAAACAAACAAAAAAATGAATGAGTGAAGACGTAAGCAAACAAGCGAATAAATAAATAGTGAACATGTTCATATCAGATATATCTACAAATATGCACTTCCCAATAAGGCCAATACAGTCAACAACATCTAAATAAATGAATGAATGAATAAAATAATTACGTAATGCATGAATAACAGATGAACATATCCAATAATCCATTATATTGATGCCACTTTCAAAACACCAACAGACAGGAATCTCAATCAATCAAGTATTTTATATCACAGAAAACACAATCATAGAGTAGTAAAGCAGAAATTAAAAACACAACCTCCATGGAGTCGGACGATATACCTGATATTTTCTTGCACAAAATTAAGAATATATTTGCTAAACCTCTATTGATACTCATAAGTAAGCTTTTAAAGACAGGACTTTGAAAAACTTACATTGACAGTCAGTAGTTGCTCCTATGCATACCAGTCTCAAGATCTCTTTGACTATAAATAGCCAGCATGATATACATTTGCAGAGGAGCAATCAGCTCAAATCCCAACAAGTACAGGGCAGTCAGCATGACATGCATGCACAGAGGAGTCACCTCAGATCCCAACAGCTATAGGGCATTCAGCATGACATGCATGCACAGAAGTCACCTCAGTTCCCAACAGCTATAGGCAGTCAGCATAATATGCATACACAGAGGAGGAGTCACCTCAGATTCCAACAGCTATAGGGCAGTCAGCATGGCATGCATGCATGCACAGAGGAGTCATCTCAGATCCCAACAGCTATAGGGCAGTCAGTATGCATGCACAGAAGAGTCACCTCAGATCCCAACAGCTATAGGGCAGTTAGCATGATATGCAATCACAGAGAAGGAGTCACCTCAGATTCAAACAGCTATAGGGCAGTCAGCATGATATGATGCACAGAGGAGTCACCTCAGATCACAACAGCTATAGGGCAGTCAGTATGCATGCACAGAAGAGTCACCTCAGATCCCAACAGCTATAGGGCAGTTAGCATGATATGCATGCACAGGTGTCACCTCAGATCCCAACAGCTATAGGCAGTCAGCATGATAGGCATACACAGAGGAGTCACCTCAGATTCCAACAGCTATAGGGCAGTCAGCATGACATGCATGCACAGAGGAGTCACCTCAGATCTCAGCAGCTATAGGGCAGTCAGCATGATATACATGCACAGATGAGGAGTCACCTCAGATTCCAACAGCTATAGGGCAGTCAGCATGACATGCATGCACAGAGGAGTCACCTCAAATCTCAGCAGCTATAGGACAGTCAGCATGATATACATGCACAGATGAGGAGTCACCTCAGATCCCAACAGCTATAGGGCAGTCAGCATGGCATGCATGCACAGATGATTCACCTCAGATTTCAGCAGCTATAGGGCAGTCAGCATGATATGCATGCACAGAGGAGTCAGCTCAGATCCAAATAGTTATGAGATGATCAACATTATAGACATACAGAGGGGAGGAGAAGTCACCTCAGATCCTAATAGCCATAGAGCAGTCACCATGTTATGCATACACAGAGGAGGAGTTACCGCAGATCCCAAGAAATATGGGGCAGTCAGGATGATATGCATGCACAGAGAAGGAGTCACCTCAGATCGCAACAGCTACAGGGCAGTCAGTATTACATGCATACATGGAGGAGGAGTCACCTCAGATCCCATTTACTATAGAACAGTCAGCATAACAAGTATTATCAGCTCAGTCATTGAGGGTATCCTTAAGGAAAAGTTAATGTAAGGCAATGATATTCTATGTCTTCTTAACAAGAATCCAACTTGAGCTATTAAGGGAGGATCCTCTTTTCAAGACATAATAATTTATTTAGTTATTTTATTTATTTTATTTTACATTTGTTGACCGGGATAGTCCGACTGGATACATGTCCATTTTCAACAGAGGCCCGGGGAGAAAATCTCCAAGATAATAATACAGTAGGAGAGACCAGATGGCTTAGTGGTTAAGGTCTTTGCCTCCAATGCACAAGGCACAAGGTTCGATCCTGACCTCCGACTAATGCCTGTTTGGAGTTTGCATGTTCTCTCTGTGTCTCCGTGGGGGTTTCTCCCATGTCTGAAAAACATGGTGAGTGTTTCCATCTCAAACTCAGCAATGAATGGAGCTGTGGGCAGCAGCACAGACTCTATGTGGTGCCTAATGGGGGGAAGAGTTGTAAAAAAGACCATCCGCTTTGGGCATCTATTGTGGTGCACAGTATCCTCAAGATAGGAGAACACGGATCACAAACTGCGCGCCGTGGCAGGGCTAGCCACTCGATGGTGTAAAATATGGCTTTGGGTGATTCTGTCATGTTGACTGGCGCCAAAAAAAAATGGGCATGGGTAGTTACCGGTGATAAGTGGGTTGAGGACCCGGCCTATTCTCTGACCCATGCCAGGGACCCATGCTAACGGTGGGAGGGGTATATGTGCCCCTATTGGCCAGTGTGTGCTCGCCATAAAAGCCCAGCAGCCCTGGGTCAATAGGCTGGCTGGCTGGTGTCTAGTTGCCCAGCCTGGGTTACCTGGGATAGCTCTGTTGAGTGAAAGCTGGACATAAAACCAACCAACCTGCCAAACATGAACTGAGAATTGCTACGCTTAATGTAGGTTCACTGACAGGACACAGCTTAGAAGTAGATGACATGATGATATGGAGGAGGCTGGACATCCTATGTATCCAAGAGACAAGAAGGAAGGGCAGTGCAACAAAGCCTTGGGATCCAGACTCTACTACTCAGGTGGTGGACAGGCTAAAAATGGTGTAGGAATTGTGCTGAGACAGAGGCTTCAGAAGTCAGTGAGGGATATCATCAGAATTAATGACAGACTCATGGCAATCAGACTCCAGTGTAATGATAGGACAGTATTCATAATCTCAGCCTATGCCCCACAGCAGGGTTGTGATAGTGAGGAAAAGAGTGCATTCAGACAGCAGTTACAGGACCTACTAGATAAAGCAGGACACCATGAATTGGTGTTGATAATGGGTGACTTAAATGCATATATCGGGACAGACAGAACAGGATATGAGGACTGCCTGGGTCCACATGGGTGGAGCAATAGGAATAAAGAAGGAGAAGCCATTCTAGACTTCTGTCTGGCAAATGGCTTGATAGTAGCCAACACATGGCTCAGAAAGAGAGACAGTCGCAAGATCAAAAAGAGAGACAGTCACAAGATCACATACAAGAGTGGCCAATATGCAGTTCAGGTAGACTTCCTCCTAGTAAGGAAAATGCACTGGGGTAGAATCCATGATTGCAAAGTCATCCCCAGTGAAACAGTCGGTTCACAGCATAAACCAGTAGTTGCCACAATCAGCTGCAAGCAGTGGTCAGAGAAGGCTCTAAGGTCAACAGAGACCAGGCTGAAGACCTGGAAGTTGACTGGAGAGAAAGTATAGCAGTTCAAGGAATTACTCAGGGCTCTAGCACCCCAAGAAGAGGAGGAAATAGGTGGAGTTGAAGAAGAGTGGCAGCGCCTAAAAACAGCATGTGTTAGGACTACAGAAAAGATATGTGGCCAAGTCAGGTATGGAAATAAAGTACATAAGGAAAGCTGGTGGTGGAATGCAGAAGTGCAGGAAGTAATCAAAAGAAAGAAGGAGTGCAGGAAGAAGTGGGTGATTGAAAAGACTGACCAAGCTAGGAAGGACTACTGGTTGGCTAACAAAGAAACTAAGAAAGAAGTTGCAATAGCAAAGAATAGGGCATCAGAGGCACTCTATCAGCTTCTGGAAAGTGACTCAGTAAGGGGCACAAAGAAACTATACCAGGTTGCAAGGCAAAGACAGAAAGATAAAGAAGATAGTCAGACACCCTTCATAAGGGATTCCAGCAACAACCTGCTTACCAGCCCACAGGACATCAAAGGCAGATGGAAGGAGTATTTTCAGCAGCTTCTGAATGAAGAAAACCCCACAGAAGCTGTACTGCCCCAGAAACAGCCTACAATGAGAGTAGAAGAGGAGCCCAGCTTAGAAGAAGTAAGAGCAGCACTAAGGAAAATGAAGTCAGGGAAAGCAGCAGGCTCAGATGAGGTCACAGCAGATATGATAAAGATGCTGGGTGAGCTAGGGGAGAAATGGCTCCTGAGGGTACTAATTGTAGTGTGGAGAGAAAGGTGTATCCCAGATGACTGGAGAATAAGCATACTCATGCCAGTGTACAAGAACAAAGGGGACATCCACAACTGTGGACAGTACAGAGGCATCAAACTCCTACCACATTGCATGAAAGTTCTGGAGAGGGTGATTGATAAACGGATATGTAGAATAGTAGAATGTAAGATGGGAGATGAACAGTTCGGATTCAGATCAGGATGCAGCACAATTGACCCGATGTTTGCATTGAGACAGATACTTGAGAAGAAACTAGAGAAGAGGAGAGAGTCAAACTGGACTTTCCTAGACTTGGAGAAAGCATATGACAAGGTCCCAAGAAAGCTGATGTGGGAAGTACTGCGGTGGTTTGAAGTCCCAGAAATATTGGTAGAATTAATACAGGCTATGTACAAGGACCCAATGACTCAAGTATGAACAGTGTTTGGCCTCACTGAGGGGTTCCCAGTGGGAGTGGGTGTACACCAGTGTTCAGCTCTGAGCCCACTGCTGTTCATACTGGTAATGGACTACATCAGCAAACAGGTTGGAGGGGTCAGAGCAACAAAGCTGCTGTATGCAGACGATGTGGCAGTACAGGCAGACTCTGATCTAGAACTTCAGCAAAGGATAGGAGAATGGAATGCAAATCTGAAGCCACATGGGATGAAACTAAGCATAGATAAGACAGTGGTAATGGCAGCAGATTGGAGAAATCAGAAGAAGCTGAGAATAGAGATAGATGGGAAGATAGTGGAACAGGTAAACAGCTTCAAGTATCTGGGAGGGGTGGTTGAGGAGAAGGGTAGTCTGAATGAAGAGGTCAAAGCTAGAATCAGAGGGGCTGCAGCCAACTGGCATAGAGTATCAGGTGTAGTCTATGACAGAAGAATGCCAAAGAAGCTGAAAAGTAAGGTGTACAAGACAGTGGTGCGACCAGTACTACTGTATGGTACAGAAACCTGGGCAGTAAAGGCAGAACAGTTGAAGAAGCTAGAGGTGATGGAAATGAAGTGCCTGAGAAAGGTGGTAGGATGCACACTGTGGGACAGGTGAAGAAATGAGGACATAAGAGCAGAAGCCAAAGCAGCTCCAATTGCAGAAAAGATCAAAGAGAACAGATTACGATGGTATGGGCACATGTGTAGAAAAGCAGAAGACAATCTGGTAAGGGAGATTTGGGACAGACAGGAAGAAGGTAAGAGGAAGCGAGGGCGTCCAGCAAAGAGGTAGATGGATTGTGTGAAAGAAGATCTGCAACAGTCAGGCATGAATGTTGAAGAAGACAGGAGAGTGGCACTGAATCGAGAGAGTTGGCGACAGTTAATACGATACCCCGACCCCATGTAAATGGGAAAAATGGGGATGATGATGATGATAATAATACAAATTGAACATTTAGTAAATGCTAGTTTCAAGCAGATTACAGTCATAAGCAATACCAGTATTTAACACATATAGTACTAACTTATTATAAAACACGTTACAAAACGTAGCATTATTTTTAAAGTTAAACATACATAACATCACATTCATGTTTAAGACACACTGAGCAGCAGTTATACAATTCACCCTTCCTGAAATGGAGTGCTAGAAAAAAGTTAGAAGTAGTTGAAGGTAAGGCACCTAAGAAATAGAGAGGTCACTATTTGGGGTTCGTGCAAGGACATAACCGATGAGTTTTGAAGTATTTCTTGAGTTTGTTTTTGAATTGAGTTAGTGAGGGTTCTAGGGTCAAGTCAGCCGGTAGTCTGTTCCATATTTGTCCAACTGAGTTGGCAAACAGAGAGTCCCCAGCTGAGTAGGTGGATTTGTTTGTTTGAAATAGGAGTTTATTTGATGATACAATAGTTGCCATGCATATGAGAAACAAACTATACAAAATATGCATGGACTTGGCCAAGGCTTTGATTACAATCTGTTATATGTGAATTATTGGGGAGTCAGCCAGAGTGAATGTAAATGGTTATGCTGTTTAGTGGTAATAAACATGACTAAGATATGTAGCACATCAGATTTCTGTTTGATCCAGAAAAGATGAATTATGGTGTTGTGCAAGGGCTGTGTGTTGGTTTCATCCCTCTGTAGAATTTTCCAATGGCCCAAATAGTAAAATAGTCAGATGCTCCTGCAAGTTATAGCTGGGGGCTGCTGAAGAATCATTTCTCTACTCTGTAAAAGATCCCCCATCATCCCTTTAGTGGAAAAAGCAATACAACCAGGGCAGCACACCCTATCTGATAACATTAGAAAATGAATGGAATCACCAAATGTCTGGAAGTGTTACAGAATCTCTCTTACTACTACAATAAATCTAGAAGAGAAAAAAATAGCAGAATGTTGTGTGAGAAATTTGAAATACAGCCAAACGTTGGATCTCACACTACAGCTTTGACTCACACATCGTGGGACTACCTATTTCACTCTCAAACAGATATGTATGACTTGGGTAAGATGATACAGAGCCGATGAATGATTCACTCTTCATAACTAACCAGCAATCCACAGAGGTGGACTTGAAGTTGACAAACTTATCCCTGACAAGCCTGAATGCCATCAGCAATGACTGCAGTAGAAGCTAATGCTTGGACAGATTGTATAGATGTCATATAAATCAAGTCCATATTCTGTCAGCCACAATCACAACATCATCTATAGGGCATGAAGAACCCAGTTCTCCTGGCAGCTGAAGCAGGGGATTAAAGCTGTACTCTTGGGGTACAGGGTTTGATTCTCTCAACTCTCATTTGCCTACTGTGTTATCTTGAGCAAGTCACTTAAATTGGGGCAACTAGAAATTTGGGCTAGGATCCTCACTTGTCTTCTGGATAGGACACCTAATAAATACATATGAAGTATTACTCTATAAACAGCAAATGAACATTAATGTGAACATTTTAGGTAGGAAATGGGCAAAATTTGTAACTCTGCTTGTATGTTCCATCCAGCATGACTGCATGTGCACTTTTTTTCTCCACCTTAGTATTTCTTCCTACTACTTTAATAACTTAATTCTTATATTGCCTTTACTGCATGTTGACTACTGTATAGCCATACCAATACTTAGGTCATGCAGCCATAGCTCTTGAAGTTCTACAGTCATTTAAGACCAAAGCATCCATCCATCCATCAGTGTTGTTATACGAGCAATTCACTACTTAGGTATCATTACTAGTAAGCCTGGAACTATGAGACTGCCATGCATGAAATATACTCCTTTACTTAAATTGACTTGACATTATGTTTTATTTCTGTATTTGCTAACAAAGTAAGGAACTGATCTGAATGGACTTTTTTTAACTCAGCTAAGGAACACTTCCTGGTTTAGTGAATTGCGCCGGTTTTGGGAATCAAACCCTGGAATACAGACAGCAGCATGATAAGCAGTCATAGCCTTACTCACCTGCCTAACTGTATATTAATTCAGGTAAATTGTGTGTGTACAGGTTGAAAACTAGAAAAGCAAAATCTTTAAATGCTCTTTTTCTTAAATAGTCTTTGAAATGAGTGAAAACCATATGACAGTTTTGCTTTATTTGACAGTAAACTTTTGGGTTTCATAACATTTGTCTCAATTCACATTATCATTTCTCTGTACAATCATCTATCTGTATCTGAGTGTGTGTGTGTGTGTGTGTGTGTGTGTGTGTGTGTGTGTGTGTGTGTGTGTGTGTGTGTGTGTGTGTGTGCGTGTGCGTGCGTGTGCGTGTGCGTGTGTGTGTGTGTGTGTGTGTGTGTGTGTGTGTGTGTGTGTGTGTCTGTGTGCCCCTTTGGGCGTATTAACCCCAAAACAGACAAGCATGTTAGAGTGAGTAAGGAACAACTGCAAATATGTTTTTTTAAGACCTAGTGTCCTTGTAATGAGCAGAGTTTTACTCATTGCATCTGAAGAAGGTCACAGGGGGAGTATAAAAAGAGGAATGCCTGGCAATTTATATAAGATTAAGACCATTAACAAGCTTCTTCCTATAGCCAAAAGTACAAGGTTTGATTCTTTCCACTACCATTTGCCTACAATTTGACTGTATAACCTGCTTAACCAGCCAGTGCACCCACCTCATCCTTGAAAATGAACACTTGAGTCCAGTTGTCTTACTCATTTAGTAAAGATGTAAAATAAAATGAAATGTGTAACAGAAAGAAGGCAGTCTGTATGGTATTCTTGTAACTGAAATGAGCCGATATATATAAACGTGTGTACATAATATAGTTAGTTCTAGAAAACTGGGAGTCATGGAACACCAGTAAAAAAGAAATCAGTCCTAGAAGCTAAATAGCTGGAAAAGCTGGTACAGGATTTGTAAAGGAAAATAAATTTTTCTGAAAAGTAGTTGTGATTTTTTTTTTTGCGGAAAACAAAACAATATGTAATGAGCATTGTGGAGGCATCAAAATTGTGTGTGGAGTACCCATCCTAATCTACCTTCATGTCAGAAGCCACATTCTTTAGTCAGTTATAAGCAATGTAGATGGACAGTAGCTAAGGTGAGGATTCCCCCAAAACAGAACACAGTACTGGGCATTATTGATGATCCTATCGAGGGTAAATCTGCCATTTCCATCAGTTTGCAAAACTAAAATATCATATGAGAAAACAAGGAGATCACTTATTACTGAGAGGGGATTTTAATGTGAAGTGCAGTCTAAATGTGGATAGCATTCTAACAGGTTAAGAAGAAAATTTTAACATGGCTGTTGCATTGAGGATTGCTGTTATCCAGTCCATGGGTTTAGCTGCTATATCATGAATGTCACACTGTAAAACATTACATTTACTTAGAAAACAGGTTGAGGCAGCATATAGGCTGGGCACGTACTTAGCAGATCCACACTTTTTACAGCATGGTATCCATCCACCGAGTTTCACAGACAAGAAGGAAATGGAAGTAGTTTGCCAGGGATTTCTTCTATATCACACACACAGTATGCACACCTAGGGACAAGTAGATTCACCAGTTTGCCTACAGCATGTCCTTGAGAAGTGGAAGGAAACCAGAGTATCTAGAGGAAACCCAACTGAACAAAGGGAGGGCAGGACACAGACAGAGAACTTGACATGACTTGTCTGGTTGTGTTAAAGTAATTAATACAATTAATATCGTAAAGACCAACAGAACCCCACCCCAAAGTTTAAGTCCCTATTAAAGCATGAATCTCATACAGAAAAGATTGGAACATTCATCAGGTTTTGGTGGAACAACCTCACTCCTCCCAAAAGTAAGAGAAATAAAAGAAAGGGGAGAATTTCATAAGTGATAGCTGCACATTCTTACCCATAAAATAAATGTCAGTGAGTGTACAATGCAATAAAATACATAGCAAAGTGACGCCAATATCAAAATAAAGAAGTTAGAAAGAGAACACAATTACATTCCTCAATATTATTGAGACTTTTTTTAAGGAAAGCAGATCAGGACATTCAGATGAAGCCAGATGAAAACGGTACTTGACAGGTATATGAAAGGATTAGTGATAAGATGATGTTGGACAATGTTAAGCAGCTATACACCTATCCTGAAGTAATATATCCTAAGAATTTTGAAGAATTCCTGCAGTTCCTGGAAAGGCCAGGAATTCTGCAAATGTTTAACAACCTATAATGTCTTCTTTCGAGGAAAAAAAAATAGGCAAGCTTATTTTTTCATAGGAGAGGCAGAGACAGAGAATGATAACAAAATTAGGGAGAGATAAGAAGCCCACCTGGAAAAACACATACATGCAGATTTCAAATGTTTTGTTAAAAAGATGAGACTTGCAGGTCTGAATTTTCATGGCTAACACTAAGGCAGTAAAAAGAAAATATGCTGATCCCTGGATTTCCATATGATATTTGATACTGTGAAGATTGGTAGAGAAGGGTGAAGGCTGCCAGCCTAGTCAAATAGAATTTGGTACATAATTCTATCATTTGTAAATATGAATGTGAATCACAGGCTTGTTGTCTTAAATGAAAAAAAAGCTGTTACAAAAATGTGGCAACAGTACTCTCTACTGACCCAGTAAAAGCATGTTGTGAGCCTTTGATCTAAAGTCGGCTCCAGTCTGGCTAGATGAAGGCTTCCTGCTATTGTTTTAAGGCCAAAGTTACTGACCAGAATTTACATGTAGAATGTCCTTTATTGCTTTAAGTGTAAAAGAATGTAAATGAAGTTTCTGTCAGCCTGGTTACACCAGGAAAGTGTAAAAGATGATGTAATGTTTACCAGAACTGCAATAGCAATATAAACAGTGAAGACCTGAGATTATTAAGCATTTTTGTCTGTTCTATCCAACTCAGCACTCTGCCTCTTGCTCTATGTAAGTAAGTTATTTTAGAAGTGTGTTTTCTTGTAGCAATAGCTAGGAATTAAAAAGTTTAGACTAAGTGTTTTTCTGTGATGATCTCTGAACTCTTGACTAGCGCTGTGTTGTAATAGTACTGTCTTGTGTTTTTAGTCTTTATTATTAAATATTTGTAAACCCTTTCAACTGTAGCTGTTTTGGGTGGAGATAATTTAAGCTCTTTAGAGTACTTGTATGCCTTTGGTAAAATTGTACAAAGCCACTCCTATAGCTTTAGCCGTGGGCTAGAATATCAATTGGATAATAATATTGCACAGTAATAATTGGACACCCATTTAAGGGCCATTGAGTAGCTGATAATTATTAGCTGGGTGGTGGCAGTGATTTCTACTGTATAGTCTGGGTAAAAGGGGCACAGCTGGAGAACCTGTGCCAGCCTTCACCAGAAGTGTCTGTGTGGTTGTATAAACTCTTATCTCAAAGTGTGTGTGTGTGTGTGTGTGTGTGTGTGTCAGCTACTTGTGCAGGGACATGAAGCAGTGGTTCAACAGAGAGGGTGCTAGAGATTTTAGCTTGCCCAGCTTGGCTGAGATCTGGACCCTATAGCTGTGCCAGTGGGGAGTCTTATTGGGGAACTGGGGAGCAAGGGAGTGACCAGCTCCAGACTGACTGTGATCTCTGTGTGCTCTTAAGGGAAATTGCACTTTACTGTGTGTATTTGCTATCCTTTCCTCATATATGAGACACCCTCTCTGGTATTAGTGGTGAGGACTGAGGCTTCTTGATTACTGGGCTAGTGCATTGATGTCACATATTAATTAGTGGCAGTGGTTGAGATATCCTCACATATTAATTGTTTGGCAGTGGTGGGATATCCACATCACATATTAATTAGGTGGCAAATACTAATTGGCTTGTAGTGGTGTGGGTAGAGTGAATCCTGTCACTTGTGTACAGTGAGCTTTGAAGGTGTTTTGTACTCTAAATCAGCCATGCAGTGAATACTCAGAGTTTGGATCACAATTGTTTTATTTCTTTTCTTAGCTTAGTTAGTCAGGGTGAGCAGGCAGCATGTCAGCAGAGCACTATGGAAAGCTGACAAGGAGCCAGCTGGCGGAGATGTGTCAGGCTAGGGGACTGGTGCATGGAAACCTGTCTAAGGCAGACCTGATTGCAGCCTTGGTTACAGCTGCATCAGAAAACAGCAACCAGGAGGACAATCAGACTGCCAGTGGAGATATACTTCCCTCAGAGAATGGACAGCTCATCCTTTCTGCAGTGGACTTAAAAGTCCAGCTGGAGCTAAAGAGACTTCAGTTGGAGGCCAGGCGTGTGGAATTAGAAGCAAATGAGATACTATGATGTTTGCAGGCTGAGTAAAATGAGAAACTGTTACATCTGCAAGCTGAGGAACAAGAAAAGCAGAGGCAGCATGAGAAGGAGATGCTGACTTTTCGCCAGAGTCATAAGGTAATGGGGAAGGGAGTAACTAGACCCCAGAAAGCACAAAAGTTCAGTATATTTCTTCCACAGTTTAAAGATGGGGATAATTTTGATAGTTTCATTCATATGTTTGAGAGGGTATGTAAACAGTATGAAGTTAACCAAGGGCTCTGGGTACGGTTCCTGACGCCTTACTCCATGGTAAAGCTGTTAACTGTTTTATCTAAAATGCTGGACGTTGCATGTTTTGGTTATACTGCTATTAAGAAATGTCTTTTAAAACTGTTTAAGCTAACACCTGAAATGTATGAAATATATAAGGAGAAAATACCACTCTGGACACAGAAATAAATATAAAGTTAGCGCTTTCGTTTATAAAATATATAAACTTCTTCAGACAAAAGTATACAGGAAATAAAACATTTAAATAAGCATTCAAGAAGTGACATCATTTCCCATTCAAAGAAAAAAGTCACAATAAAAGTCCCATTAAACATCAAAATAAAAGACATGCCTCAAAATAAGATATCCAACTACACAATAGACCCATTAAACAAAACTTCAAATATAATCCTAAACACTACAAATATATGCATAAAATATATATAGGAGTTAGAATATTTAAATAATTAACTACAAAAATACAATAATAAATATTATCTACATAAAGACTTCAGTTTCAAAACACTCATGATAGAAATAGTGTCATTCAGTCCAGGTAAAACTGAAGCGTTCAACTTAAGTTGCCGTAAAAGTTCTTTCTCCTCAAGTTGCAAGGAAGTCGGACCTCCCCTAATGTTTTCAACAACCCTATCAATGATTAAAAAACAAAATTCATGTGTAGGAAAGGCCAAAATATGTCTAGCCAGGGCATTTGCAATATTTGCTTTAGAAATAGTGTAAAAATGTTCATAAATTCGATTTTTAAAAACCCTATCAATTTTGCCAACATAGAAAGATGGGCAATTCTGACATAATGCCAAGTAGACCACCCCTCTTGTGTTGCAGTTGTATTTATCCGTTAAGTAATATTTTTTCTTATTGATCATAAACATGTTGGTAACACATATAAACTTACACCAACGGCATGATCCACATTTAAACATCCCACAATGTGGGCGGTGACATTTATAATTTACTGTTTCAAGGATAGTTTTTAAGTTCCTACCTTTTTTAAAAATTACAAGAGGCCTTTCACCCACATAATTTCTTGTTGTACTATCCTCGACTAAAAAGTACCAGTTCTTAAAAATGATATCCCTCAAAAAGGGAGCATCCTTAGAAAAAGTGGTAATAAAACTGAAATTTCCAAAGTTATTGTTATTTTCATGCTCAAATTGCTGTGTTAAAGGAATCAGTGTGTTAGGTGGATCCATCATATCATTAACACACTCACAATTCTCATTTCCAGATGAAATAACATAACTTAGAATTGGTTTAAAGTAACCATATGTCCTTTTAGATGTAACTTCAAAAATGAGTTCATCCAATAAGTTAATAGGGTAACCTCTTTTCATAAACATGTCCCTTAATAAACTACACTCATCCAAAAAAATCTTCATCTAAAGTTACCATCCTAGTTGCCCTAACTAGTTGTCCCTTAACAACTCCCTTCTTCTGATGGAAGGGGTGGCAGCTAGAAAAATGGAGGAATGCATTTGAGTAAGTGGGTTTTCGAAAAATCCTAGATGTAAATGTGTGTAAAACAAAATTTTTGACTAATTTTACATCTAAAAATGAAGTCTCTTTTTCTTGAAAGTCCCAAGTGAAATCCAAGAAATCAGTAAAATCAGTAACTTTTTCAATAAATGATGCTGCGGAATGTCTATCGCCCTTCCAAAGAATAAAAATATCATCCAAATTACGGGTATATAAAGCAGCCTTACTCTAGAAAACAGGGTCTTTAAATAAAAAATGTGTTTCCCAAAATGCCATTACTGTATTGGCAAAGGTTGCACCACAGGGAGATCCCATGGCTACACCTGTTTGTTGCAAATAGAATTTAGATTCAAAAAGGAAATAATTGTTAGCTAAAACAAGTTCCAATAAGTATATGACCAAATTAATAACATGCCCATCCATTTTCTGGTCCAACATAAAATCCCTAACCCATTCGCATCCAAGGTCTTGTGGTATACAAGTGTACAAGTCACAAACATCGATGGTAAAAAAATTTAAATCTTCATCAAAAGGAAAACTATTTAAAGAATCCAAAAAAGCCCAGGAATCCTTGCAAATTTGTTTTTGATTTTTTTAGTAAATCTTTTAGTTTACAGTCAATGAATCTGGCACACCCATAAGTGATAGATTGCCTACCATCGATGATCGGACGAAAAGGGGGTTTATTTAAATTCCTATGGACTTTTGGCAACCCAAATAATGTAGGAATAACTGGGTGTGTAATGTTAAGAAAATTAAATAAATCAATGTCAATGCAGCCTTCAATGAATAAGTCATTAATGAAACCTTTAAGTTTATGATAGGCTCCATTAATTTCATTAAGAGAAACACATAAATAAGCTGCACTGTCCAAAACAAGCAACATATTAGTTGTATAATCAGCCTTATCCATAAAGGCAAAACCACCCCCGTTATCTGATTTACATATTCGTATGTTAGAAAACTTTAGGCTATTCAAAGCATCTTTTTTCTCGAAAGTAAGATTATCATCCAAAGAATTAACTGGATAATGTACATTTAATAAACTTCTAAAGTCATTCTCACAATTTTTTTCAAAAAGTAAATAGAAGGATGTAAGGGTGGGTTAAAAATGCTAGCCACTTTAAAATCTTTAATAAGACTAGGAGTATTAGCAAACATCACATTCAAATTTAGTTTTCTAGGAAAAGTCTTTAGGTCGATCAAGGACCTAGCAATATTGCTCCTAAATGCAGGAATGAATGAAAGACCTTTTGCCAAAATGTCCACAAGCAATGGGTCAGGTTCAAAAGAGGAATAATTAAAAATTTTAAAGTCCTTGGTAGCATTAGTTATAACAGTCACAGAATCTACTACATTAAGAGTCCCAACTGAAATTTCACCACGAGGACCCAAAGAGGTTATCTCTTCCTCCTGTTCTGAAACTTCCTTTTCTTCTGATTCTGAAAACAAGGGGCATGTTGCTGCCCTGCGTTGTTTGAATTCCTCTGGTTCTGAAAACCCTGCTGTTGGTGAAAGTTAGAACTAGAATCACTATTGGCATTCCTATTAGCTAGCCTTTCACTCCTTCTAACCGGAGAGCCGACATTTCTATTCATACTGTCAACATTATTGTGGTCAATACAATTATTATCAAGTTCAAAATGAAAATCATCACCACAACCATCAACAATTACACTTGAACTGTTCCTTACATCATTCACAGGGTTAGAAGGGGGCAAGGGGTAAGCCAAACCCTTGTTATATGCTAGTGAATCCCTTATCAATTTTTTAATTTTATTCTCTCTAATTTTGTTCAATGCATTATCTAAACTAGAAAAAATGCGTAAAAAGTCAAATTTGTATCTTTGAAAATCCTTGTCTGACCTGATAGCATTATCCAAGTCTGTTAGTTCATTCTGTAAACAGTCTATTTTCTTCTGATAATTTTTTAACAAACATTCAATGAATTCAAGTCCTTGTTGGTCAAATAAGTTCAACAATTCTTTGTGGAACGTAGAGTTTAAAATAATACCAGTGGGAAAACGCCACTGTCAAAGTCCCTTTGGGACCTGCTTCCTATTGATACATTCAGTAAGATACTGAATTTCAATCTGAAGCTTTTTAAACTTAAACAATTTAATGTCAAATATTTTTAAGTTGTTAATTATGGTGTTCTCGTTCTCACAAGAATGCCCTGCTTGTGTTTCTACAGTAACTTTGTTTAAAAAGCTTACCGGCTCTTTAAGCCAGTCATTCAAGCAGGGCAAAGCTGAAACAGTACTTACAGAGTTATCACGTTTGTTGTTCACGAAATTAGCATTCACGACATTTCCACTGGATGTCCGGTTACCAGAACAAGGCAATGGAGTAGAGTTAGAGGTGTTTGTAGTTGTAAAACCCCGATCCTGCGATCCTTGGGCAACCCTTGAAGTTGTAGCCACAGGCTGCGATGGTAAATCCTTTTGAGAGCTATTGTTAGCACTTCCGGGTACATGAGGCAAAACTCCTGCAACTTGGCTTGCCAAGGAGTCAACGCATTGTGTCAACAGTTCAATCAATGCTGTGAGTTTCCCATAGCTGCTAGATACACCAGGTTCAACATTAGATGAATGGTTGTTAGAAGGTGAGTCTGTAGATTCAAATAACGGCTGTGACCCAGTAACAATACAATTCTCCATAATGCCACAGACAAACGAGTGCAAAACAAAAACTGAATTAAATATATAAAGAGAAAATACCACTCTGGACACAGAAATAAATATAAAGTTAGCGCTTTCATTTATAAAATATATAAACTTCTTCAGACAAAAGTATACATGAAATAAAACATTTAAATAAGCATTCAAGAAGTGACATCATTTCCCATTCAAAGAAAAAAGTCACAATAAAAGTCCCATTAAACATCAAAATAAAAGACATGCCTCAAAATAAGATATCCAACTACACAATAGACCCATTAAACAAAACTTCAAATATAATCCTAAACACTACAAATATATGCATAAAATATATATAGGAGTTAGAATATTTAAATAATTAACTACAAAAATACAATAATAAATATTATCTACATAAAGACTTCAGTTTCAAAACACTCATGATAGAAATAGTGTCATTCAGTCCAGGTGAAACTGAAGCGTTCAACTTAAGTTGCCATAAAAGTAATTTCTCCTCAAGTTGCAAGGAAGTCGGACCTCCCAAAGAAAAAAGTCACAATAAAAGTCCCATTAAACATCAAAATAAAAGACATGCTTCAAAATAAGATATCCAACTACACAATAGACCCATTAAACAAAACTTCAAATATAATCCTAAACACTACAAATATATGCATAAAATATATATAGGAGTTAGAATATTTAAATAATTAACTACAAAAATACAATAATAAATATTATCTACATAAAGACTTCAGTTTCAAAACACTCATGATAGAAATAGTGTCATTCAGTCCAGGTGAAACTGAAGTGTTCAACTTAAGTTGCCATAAAAGTTCTTTCTCCTCAAGTTGCAGAAAGTGGACCTCTAATGTTTTCAACAACCCTATCAATGATTAAAAAACAAAATTCATGTGGCAAAACTGATAGGGTTTTTAAAAATCGAATTTATGAACATTTTTACGCTATTTCTAAAGCAAATATTACAAATGCCCTGGCTAGACATATTTTGGCCTTTCCTACACATGAATTTTGTTTTTTAATCATTGATAGGGTTGTTGAAAACATTAGGGGAGGTCTGGCTTCCTTGCAACTTGAGAAAGAACTTTTATGGCAACTTAAGTTGAACGCTTCAGTTTCACCTGGACTGAATGACACTATTTCTATCATGAGTGTTTTGAAACTGAAGTCTTTATGTAGATAATATTTATTATTGTATTTTTGTAGTTAATTATTTAAATATTCTAACTCCTATATATATTTTATGCATATATTTGTAGTGTTTAGGATTATATTTGAAGTTTTGTTTAATAGGTCTATTGTGTAGTTGGTTATCTTATTTTGAGGCATGTCTTTTATTTTGATGTTTAATGGGACTTTTATTGTGACTTTTTTCTTTGAATGGGAAATGATGTCACTTCTTGAATGCTTATTTAAATGTTTTATTTCCTGTATACTTTTGTCTGAAGAAGTTTATATATTTTATAAACGAAAGCGCTAACTTTATATTTATTTCTGTGTCCAGAGTGGTATTTTCTCCTTATATATTTCATTCAGTTTTTGTTTTGCACTCGTTTGTCTCTAACACCTGAAATGTATAGGAAAAAGTTTTATGAGCATAGCCACCAGGCAGATGAAAGTGTGTGTGAATATGTTGCTGAACTGAGCATTTATTTCCATAGCTGGGTAAGTGGATGTCAGGTCACCACTTCTGAAGGGCTGGCAGATGTTTTGGTGAGGGAACAAGCCCTCAGCACTTTGCCTGAGGACATGAGGATCTGGTTAGCTGACAGACAATGTGCTACTTCAGAGGAGTTGGGGAAAAAGGGAGACCTATACCTGGCAAGCAGGGCAGCCTGTACAGGAAGGGGACTCCCAGTACTGCTCATGGGTCTAAAGGAACCCATTGTGGGCAGCACAGACTGCCACAACATAATCTGCCAGTAGCAGGGGAAGCCACAAGTCCAGGTATATGGCCAGAAGCTAGGGTTAAATGTTTTGAATCCAACCAGTGGGGCCATGTGGCATACAGGTGTTCATGGAGGCAAGGTGGGGGACCAAAGGTGAGGGAGCCAGTAAGTGGAAAAGACAAAATGCCAATAGTAGGTTGCTTTGGGACAACAAGGGTACCAAACTACCACCAGAGGCTGTATTGTATTGTAGTGAATGGCAAAGAGGCCATTGCCAAAGGAGATGCAGCCTCTGATATAACCATTGTAAAGCCTGCAATGGTTACAGGGGAGCACTACTTGCCTGGTCAGTCTACTCCAGTCAGGGCTTTAGGAGGAATCCCATTCCAAATACCTTTGGCTAGGGTTCATCTTGACTGAGAGGGTGGAAAAGGAAGCCAGTAAGTAGGTGTGTTTGAGGCTATACCTGCAGATGTCCTGATAGGGAATGATTTTGATAGTGCAGTTGTGCAGTTACATGCAGTCAGGCTTGGAGACAAGCATGTGGGTCTGGTAGCCTGGAGGAGGCCCAGACAGACTGCGTACTTGCAGCCAGGACTGGTGAGGTGGTTACTTCAGGGAGGGAGCTACCCTGTAGCACTGAGACTGAAGGTGGGCCACAGCTGCCTGTGGGTACTGATGGTCCCTTGGACAGAGTGACTGCAAAAGTAGAGGTGAGTAGAAGTACCCAGGGTGACAGTGAGGCACCACTGTCAGAGGATGCCAGACTTCCTGTGGAAGTGGGATCTGGGAAGGGTTACAAGGAGAGAGTTGAGACAGGCTCAGCTCTCTGACCCTACATTGCAAGGCCTGAGGCAGGTGGCTAGGGAGGCACCTGATTCTCAAGGAAAGGGGGAATCTGTATACAGGGACAAAGGGTTACTATACAGAGAGTGGACCCTTGAGGGAGGGCTAGAAGGTGAGAGAGTACAGCAGTTGGTAGTGCCTAAAGCCTACCTTCTGGTGATTCTAGCCATATCCCATGATATTCCCTTTGCAGGTCATATGGGCATAAAACGTACAAAGAGGCATATTATGCAGAGCTTCTATTATCCTGGAATTTCCAGAGATGTAACAGGGTACTGCCGGATCTGTGAGCAGTGCCAAAAGGTAGGCAAGGCAGGAGACAAGGTGAGAGCTCCTTTGATGCCTTTGCCTGTGACTGAGGAGCCATTTCAGAGGGCAGCTATGGATATTGTGGATCCTCTGAGTGCCCCATGTTCCACAGGGAAAACGCATATCCTAGTGGTAGTGGATTATGCTACATGATACCCTGAGGCAGTGGCTTTGTCCTCCATTGAGGCAGAGAAGGTGGCAAATGTTTGTTAGAAATTTTCAGCAGGGTAGGTTTTCCAAAATAAATACTGTCTGACAGAGGTGCTAATTTCATGTCAGACCTGCTGGCTTGTCTGTGGAAGTCCTGTGGGGTGAAGCACCTGAAGACCACCACTACCATCCCCAGACCAATGGTCTTATTGAGAGGTTAAACTCTACAATCAAGTCCACACTACGGGCATTTGCAAATCAATTTAAGAGGGAGTGGGACAAATATTTTCCCCATCTGTTGTTTGCTTACAGAGAAGTTCCCTAGGAATCCACAGGTTTTTCACCCTTTGAGTTGTTGTATGGGCATAGAGTGAGGGGACCTCTAAATTTAATTCAAGATGAGTGGGATTGTGAGTGCAAGTCTCACAAGGAGTCTGTTGTGGCATATGTCCTAAACTTGAGGAAAAGGCTCAGGGAACTAATGGGCTTGGACCAGGAGAACCTGGCAGAAGCCCAACAACAGAAAAAGGTGTGGTATGACAGGAATGCTCGAGCTAGAGAGTATGTTGTGGAGCAGCAAGTAATGGTTCTCATTCCTGTCAGACACAACAAGCTGCAAGCAGCTTAGGAGGGACCCTACAAGGTGATAAGAAAGGTAAGTGATTTTAATTACATGGTGGAACTGCTAGACAGAAGGCAGGGGCACAAATTGTATCATGTTAACATGTTGAAACCTTACCATGATAGGGAGGCCCTTGTGCTAAGCATTTTCAGTTGATTGCAGGAGGACTCTGAGGGAGGTCTGGAGACTGATCTCCTCAGTGAGGCTTGCGCTGTCACCTCAGTGGAAGGGGTAGCAATGTCCCAGCAGCTATCTCCTGCCCAGGTTCGAAAAATCCAAGCAGTGTTGCAGGAATTTGGGGACATGTTCACTGGGAAACCAGGGTGCACCCACCTAGTGCATCACCAGGTGGATACAGGCCCCAAAGGCCTATTAGGCAGGTCCCTTATAGGGTGCCTGAGAGAGTCAGACAGACCCTGAGGGAGGAGGTACAGGAGATGTTGGAACTAGAGGTGATTCAAGAGTCCAACAGTCCCTGGGCCTCCCCATTGGTGCTGGTGCCAAAGAAGGATGGCAGCACCAGGTTCTGTGTGGACTACAGGAAATTAAATGGTCACACAGAGTCAGATGCTTACCCCATGTCTAGGACAGATGAGGCCCTAGAGCAGCTTGGTGGGGCTGAGTATCTTACAACCATTGATCTTACCAAGGGTTACTGGCAGGTGCCCTTGGCTACCAGTGCTAGAGAGAAGTCAGCCTTTGTGACTCCTTTTGGCTTGTATGAGTTCAGAAAGATGCCCTTTGGGATGAAGAATGCCCCAGCAACTTTCCAGAGGCTGGTAGATAATATCCTAGCAGGGGCAAGATTGTTTGCCCTTGCTTACCTGGATGATATTGCCATCTACAGCCATTCCTGGCCAGAGCACCTTCAGCATGTCAGGGAGATGCTCTGCAGACTACAGAGGGCAGGGTTGACCATTAAACCAAGCAAATGTCAGGTGGCTATGGCAGAGATCTCTTACCTAGGACATAGAGTGGGGAGTGGTAAAATAAGGCCAGAACCTGCCAAAGTGGAAGCTATTTAGGCATGACCTGCACCTGTTACTAAAAAGCAGGTGAGGGCATTTTTAGGGACAGCAGGGTACTACAGAATGTTCATCCCCAGTTATAGTACCATAGCTGCTCCCCTCACAGACCTGCAAGGAAGAACAGGCTAGATAATGCAGTGTGGATCCCAGCATGTGAGCAGGCATTCCAGAAGCTTAAAGAAGCTTTTGGAGGACTCCCTGTGTTAGCTAGTCCAGATTACAGCAAATAATTTGTTGTGCAGGTGGATGCTTCAAACTATGGGGTGGGGGCTGTACTTAGCCAGATTTCTTCAGAGGGGGAAGAGCACCCAGTGGTTTATCTCAGTAGTAGGCTCAAACACAGGGAGGAATGCTGTGCAGCTGTAGAAAAGGAATGTCTAGCCATAGTGTGGGCACTGCAGAAACTTCAGCCTTATCTGTATGGAAGGAAATTCACTGTTATGACAGATCACAACCCTCTATCATGGTTAAACAGAGTCAGTCAGCAAAATGCCAAGTTGCTAAGATGGAGCCTGGGGTTACAAGCTTATGATATGTCAGTGCAGCACCGCAGTGGGAGTAGCAATGCTTATGCAGATGGGCTCTCAAGACAGGGAATGGGGTAGGTATACTCAGATAGACCTAACCCTCTCAAGCGGCATTTCTCAAGGGTCACTTGGAAAACTAGCTTGAGTTCTCCGGGGGGGATGTGAAGACTGGTAGAGAATGGTGAAGGCTGCCAGCCTAGTCAAATAGAATTGGGTACATAATTCTATCATTTGTAAATATGAATGTGAATCACAGGCTTGTTGTCTTAAATGAAAATAATGCTATTACAAAAATGTGGCAACAGTGCTGTCGACTCACCCAATAAAAGCATGTTGTGAGCCTTTGATCTAAAGTCAACTCCAGTCCGGCTAGATGAAGGCTTCCTGCCTATTATTTTAAGGCTAAAGTTAATGACCAGAATTTACATGTGGAATGTCCTTTATTGTTCTAAGTATAAAAGAATGTAAATGCAGTTTCTGTCAGCCTGGGAACACATGGAAAGTGTAAAAGATGATGTAATGTTTATCAGAACTGCAATATCAATTTAAACAGTGAGAATCTGAGATTATTAAGCCTTTTGTCTGGACTTTCCAACTCAGCACTCAGCCTCTTGCTCTATGTAAGTTATTTTAGAAATTTATATAATATAATATAATTAATTATATTAATTATGAAAATTGTATAATTATATAATGTGTTTATGAGATATGTTATGTGATTGGCTGGTGTTTTATATTTTTATATTTATTCTGTGGTTTTAATGTACTGATTCATTCTTGAAAAAGAATTTCAACTCGAAAGCTTGAAGTAATAAACCTTGTTTTACATGGATGGTCGTGCTGTACCTTTTTGTTCTTGTAGCAATAGCTAGGAATTAGAAAGTTTAGACTAAGTGTTTTTCTGTAATGTCAAAACTGTACTACTGATTTATTTTAAGTATTTCTGTGTGATCTCTGAACTCTTTACTAGCGCTGTGTTGTAGTAGTACTGTCTTGTGTTTTTAGTATTTATTATTAAATATTTTTATACCCTTTCAACTGTGGCTGTTTTGTGTAGAGATAATTTAAGCTCTTTAGAGTACTTGTATGCCTTTGGTAAAATTGTACAAAGCCACTCCTATAGTTTTAGCCATGGGCTAGACTACCAATTGGATGAGTAGCTGGTAATTATTAGCTGGGTGGTGGCAGTGATTTCTGCTGCATAGTCTGGGTAAAAGGGGCACAGCTGGAGAACCTGTGCCAGCCTTCCCCAGAAGTGTATGTGTGGTTGTATAAACTCTTATCTCAAAGTGTGTGTGTGTCAGCTACTTGATCAGGGACACAAAGCACTGGTTGGACAGAGAGGGTGCTGGAGATTTTAGCTTGCCCAGCTAGGCTGCGATCTGGACCCTATAGCTGTGCCAGTGGGGAGTCTCATTGAAGAACTAGGGAGCAAGGGAGCGACCAGCCCCAGACTGACTGTAATCTCTTTGTGCTCCTAAGGGAAATTGCACTTTACTGTGTGCATTTGCTATCCTTTCCTCAGATATGAGACGCCCTCTCTGATTTTAGTGGTAAGGACTGAGGCTCCTTGACTGCTGGGCCAGGGCACGGGCATCACCGATACCATATACTGACATTACTTTTGGGGAGTAAGCAGAAAGCATAAAACTGAAGTGCAATCAGTCCATCAAATGCAATGTATGTATACAATCCCATATACCCAGGTGTTAACTAATTGGAATTTGCTACCTCATTTTAGCTTTACAGAGGCATTAGACATGGTTGCTTACTTTGTCTAGCTTTATGCATTCTTGCACTTGTTGCCTTAGCAGCTCACTCCTGGCACTTTCATGTTGATATGTCATAAGTGTAACTCCAGTTCCACTAATAATATGTGGTTGATTTACAGATGACCACTTGCTATTGCTTGATAGGCAGGAAAGGAAAATGAAGTTTTGTCATGTATAAAAAGCTTAAGTAAATTATAGGATGTTATATTCATATCACATTTTTGAATGAAAAGAATTTATTGCATAAATTATATTTATTAATCTTGTAAATTTGGAGTATTTATTCTATGTTTATATTTTTGTAATAAATATTAGAAATTTTGTACATTAAGCAAAATATGAGTTTCAAATGGTTAAAAATGACTGTATTTCTTTCCCTGGAATATGTTTCAGTGTTGAAAGAGTTAAATGTCTGATATAATTAATTGCTTAATTAGTTAATTGATGTATGTATAAAAGTATACTAAAAATGTTAAAGTGTGTCCCATTGAAGGCGAACAGCTGAGGTACCAGGATGGAGTGAATAAAGATGGATTAAGCCATTTCTGTGTCTTCCTTTGAATTCTGTGGTGTTTTTTGAAGAATTTTCGAGGTTTGGTTTCCAGTGGTTCTTGGTTAGGCAGGAAAGGAGTCTTCTGGAATTAAAGATGCATCAAGCATGCTTTTCTAAACTGACAGGATTATAAATCAGCTTTGGAAAGTCTGATACATTTATATCAAATGAACAAGCAAGCACTTAAATGAGACCCTCTGAAAAAAAACTGTCATGTATAGCTTTTAGCTTTGTAGGACTGGTTATCCACCAAGAAGCAAGATCCTCTCAGTATAAATACCTCCTATTACAAAACAATGTGCATCAGTGTTCATTGTATTTTTTTTTTCATTCTGGACTATAACTAATAGTTGAAATGTTTCTTGTTTGCAAAATTCTGTTCATTGGGCATCATCTGACAGAGTGCATTGGTTCAATGTAGAAAAATAATTTGCAGAAACTGCAACTGAAATCTCTTTAGAAAAAAAAAACATGAATACTTGGAAAAATGTTCCAACCAATAGCCATTGGAGGCAGAGAGCTTCCTAGTCCAAGCTTGTATTGTTGACCAAGGGCAATACATACCATCAGCAAAACAGCACAGAAAGTCAAACCTATTTGGGAAATGGCAGATTTGTTCAAGGATAATATAGTCACAAAAAAGAGAGAAAGCATTTCAGGGATTAAATCAATGTCTACTGGAAACAGAAAAGTGAAAAGAGAGGCGTGTGTAAATTATGTGGGCAAACTCATGCGGATGACAAAGAGGAAATGGAGACTTTAAATGATGTAGCATAAATGTTAATATATTGTTCTACAACAGTGGCACAGAGTTGTAAGAGATGCATAGCTGAGGTATAGTTTCTCTCCCTAATGTTTGATTATTGCAATAATTCACTTATGTATCACTACAAACAGTAAGTGTAACCAACTATGCTCCCTAAGCTACTCAAAGGAGATTTACTAACAACTCAGAACTTCCAAGGAACTTATTTCTTGTTATCTCATTTTTGTTTTTATAGAAAACGCAGAATACAACTTAGAAGTTAAATTTAATGTTCTTAAGGCATTTATTATTAATGTGTCAGTCCCATATACTGTACTTCAAATTATACAGATGAAATGTATAAACAAATGTTTTGCATTTTGAAATGTGAGGGTTGTATTTAATTCTTTCTACTCATACTCAGAATAATCAATTCTTAAACTTTTCTTGCTAATTACAACATAAATGTAATAATTTAATTCATTCTCTAGTTATCTGCTTAATCCAGTTCAGGGTCATGTGACATCCTGAGCTTATCCTAGTACTCAAGGGACATGAGGCAAAAAAACTAATTCCAGAGATGGTGTCAGCCCATCTGACACACACACACACACACACACACACACACACACACACACACACACACACACACACACATTTTGAAGGTTCATTAATTCACCTATGGCATGTTTACGGAATGTGGTAGGAAACATCATTCCAGTTGAGATCTAACTAGAGAACCAAGTGTTGTGAGGCATGAATTCTAAATGTATATCACTCTGACACTCATTAGTTCTGCTCATTAAAAATATTCATAAAAACTACTACAGTCAACCAAAACAGAATATGAAGACAAGAAAACATTTTTATTTTATCCAGATCACTTTGTGTCATTTTTCTTCCTCTAGTAACATGTCCTTTATAAATCTTTTCTAACTACTGAAGGCAAGAGAAACAAATAAAACTGAAAATGTTTTAACAACTCAGTACACTGTGCACTGTACTATCTGGTTCACATAAAATGTAATACATTATATTTCAGGGTAAATGTTTTATGTCACTAACACCAGAAGAGAGGTAACATTGAATCCAGTCTCCAAATTCTTGCTGAAGTGAACTCTGTTTTTGCTCTTATATCTGTCAGCATAATTCTAATTTCAGTCAATTTAGACTGTTATTTTTTAAGGATTTGCCCCACATCAGATTGGTTACATAGCTAAGGTTATTCTGAGCAAACTGCGGATGCTGCGAAGAACACTTTTGGCTAACATGAAATATTGAAACATTACTTATTTCATGAAGTCTAATCATACCCTGACTTAGTAATGGGATCCATTCCCATCATGGCATTAGAAACCAAAACACTTGGAAAAATTAAACCAGCTAAGCATGTGATGACATATTCTTTGATGGTTTACTATGTCTTGGCATCATGCTGGAATTCAGCTCATCATCATTAGTCTTCCATACATTATGCAGTTCTTATGACCCATTTTCCAAAGACATGACATCTATAAGCTCCACCTCTGTGGGTATAAACTTATCAACCCATACCATATTCTAAAATGTTTCTGTAAGCTCCTGTGCTACAGTATGTGATTCTCTTGTTCATTTCTCAGGTGCTACACCTTCTGTGTGGTGTTTGCATATTCCCCCATTTGTCAGAATGGGCTTTTATCAGAGCCGCCAGATTCTTTCTACAAATGAAGAATATAATAGTGAGTGAAATGGTGATTAAGATAAACTGGTTACCAGGGAGCCTAATGAATGCATGAATGAAAAAAAAAAACAAATGAGAAAGTTTATTCTCTCTTGCTGTATGTCAAAAATCACTGGTGTGTTTTACAGATGTGATTGTCAGATAAGTATCTTCTTTTTCTGAGTATGTAAGCATTTCAAATCTGTAAGCAACTTTAAAGGGTGTTATTCATGATCATTGTCCTGTAGCACAAAGGCAATTTGCGCAGTTCACAATAAAGCAAATTTGGGTGCACTTCATAGAGGCCAGTTGTAGTTAAGTATCAGTAACTATCAATAAATGTATGCAAATAAACAGATAATGAGATTTAAATGAGAAATGGTGTAGAACTTCTTATGCTAATAAGCCCTCTTCATACCTGTTTTCAATTCATAGCAATTTTATGACACATTTCCATGTCATACACTGAGGTGTTATAAAAGGTAAAAGCACGCCTTTAAATTTACTTAGTAAATGGCAAAGATGTTTGTTGTTGCTGTCAGCCTAGCTATTTCTTGGTGTGAGTTGTTTGTCTTGGCTGAGCGGAAACCTCAAGCATGCAGTGGTGCTTGCTAGCCAAAAAGGCACAGATTAGAAAAAGAATAACCCATTGTAACTTTGATAATCAAGAAATCATTAATAAATTTAGAGAGGACAGTGATATTTTAAGGGCTTTAGTGAGTATGTATGGCCCCCAGACAAGAACTGTGGGGTTGAGTGGCCTTTCTATACCTGTGGGTACTAAGGTATGCATAGTCCACTTGATACTTGTCATGGGAACCTTAAAGAGACAGAGTGGAGACATGTTGTGTATTTCTCAGGCTTCTGCCTTGAGGATACTTCAGCAGTTCCTCAATATACTCTTGGCATTTGTGGCTCAGTATGTTTATCTGCCAGTGTCACCAGAGGACAGAGCCAGAACCAAACATGGCTTCTACAGGATGACATGCTTCCCTGAGGAGCTTGGTGTTATAAATTGCACCCATGTTGCCATTAGAGCCCCAGAAGAACCATGTGGTGAATGGTACTGAAATAGGAAGGGCTACAGTTCCATCGACTGCCATTTAGTGTTTGATGCATGGGGAGTGCAATGCCAATGTCTTAGCCCAGCATCCTGGCAATGTTCATGATTTTCATATCTGACACACAAGCTCACTCGGTCTATATTCCATAGTCGAAGTTCCGTAACTTCGACTACCATATGTACGAACACATATGTCCGAAGTTACAGAACTTCGACTGTGTATAAACAAATAAAAAAAAGGGAAAAGAAAATAAAAGGTTATATGCAGGGGGCAAGTCCCCCTGCACCCCCCACACTCCCCACTCTTTAAATATTCCAACTCTGAGGTTGCACTACAGTGCAGTAAAGGGAACATTTCCTTTACTGTACTGTAGCGCGACCTCAGAGCTGGTATATTTAAAGAGTGGGGGGTGTTGGGGGTGCAAGGATGCTTGCCCCCTCTGCTTACAACCCTCAGGTATGTTCTTTTTTTTAACTTTTTGTTTTTCCCAATCGAAGTATGATAACTTTGAACTTATGGTTTCGACCATATCACATTTGAAGTTATCATACTTCGACTATGAAATATAGACCCACTCACTCTACCACCTCATCCTGCATGGTAGGATTCCCCATGGTCACTTTGCTGGTAAGTGGATATTTTTACAATAAGTACATCATTAGCTATACCTTGGTTAATGTATTCCTTAGTACTAAACCACACTTCCCTTGTTGTGCCCTCTCCCCATTTTTTCCTGTGTTTTTCAGGTAATGCAGACTACTCACTTGAGCCCTGATTGATGACACCTATACAGCACCTTATGAGAGCTGCTAAAGAAAGGTACTACACTACCCTGTCCAAGCCAGGATTATCATTAACCATGTATTTAGCCTGCTGAAAGCCCATTTCCATTGCTTGGATAAGTCTGAGGATGCCTTTCAGTATGTTCCTTCAGCAGTGGCGGCTGGTGACTTCAAATCACAGGGGGGCTGAAGGAGACAGCTGAATGGGTGGGGTCAATGGGAGGGGGTGTGGTCAACCAGAACGGGGAGGAGCTATGCACAAAACCACAAAAAACTAACTTTAATTAAATACGCTGCCCTGGGTGGCAAACCATCATTATGAAAGTCCAATCAAGACAAAAATAAGTGTAGAAGAATAAAAATATTTCAATGCATTGGCTGCATGACAGTTTACTTAATATCTAGATGGAAACAAAAGGTTGTGAGGCATGAAAAAATAAATTACTTTTTAAATACATTACTGGAATGCCAGTCAAAATCAAGTATAAGAAAAACCAGAAGCACTCAACTCAAACCACTTCTCCTTGCACTGCAGTCCTAATTATAATATATTCAGCTTTATTAAAGTACCAAGTAACATGCTGAAAGTAGAAATCTATGTGATGCCCCCACTTGTAAAATGTTTCTTATCCAAAAAGACCTGCTGCCTGACAACTTGTTTCATGGGGAAAACATGATAAAAGTAAAAATGAAAAGCAAACAAGAAACAAGCTCAAGATACATTGCTTAAAGGATTACTGTACAGGTTATGGACCACACATGATTGGCATTCTGTTTAGTTTACGGGTAAAGTCTGTAGAGATGACTGGAAGTCTCCAACAAGTGTAATGAGCTTTTTAAAATAATGGAATCCTGTCCTTTAATACCCAAGGCTTATACATTATCTAGTCAAGTATTCTCTGCATGGCAACAACAGAAAGGCTTTCAATGTTGGCAATTCTTTAACAGTATGCTTATTAAAGCTTACTTGCATCTTACGATCTCAGACAAGCTTACCTTATGGTCATTAAAGCATTGCTACTTAAAAACACAGAGCAACAGGCACTTTGTAATAAGCATAAATCAACAGTACAAAAATATGACAGAAACCAGACCATTCTGCAAAATCAAGGACAGATGAAAAGCCACTGTAGTACTTATGCAGTGTGTCCTCCCCATCCAAGGTAGATACAACTACTCCTTGCCTTGCTTGGACACATCCAGAGTCACTACATGGGGGAGTGGGGTGCAACAAGCATGTCACAATTTGAAATCTCTCTGGCTGACTGTGATGGCCCTGACACATTTGTCATACCTCTCAACCACAAGAGCAAGAAATCTGGACAAAGCCATACACAGAAGTGGGACAAAGGCCCAACAATAAGGACAATTTTTAAATATTGCTCTAATAAACTTAGAAAGATAATAGAATAGGTCTTGCATTAGTATGAATTTTCTGAAGGGTATAAAATCTGAAA
This sequence comes from Protopterus annectens, assembly GCF_019279795.1. Classification (NCBI taxonomy): domain Eukaryota; kingdom Metazoa; phylum Chordata; order Ceratodontiformes; family Protopteridae; genus Protopterus; species Protopterus annectens. The sequence continues at coordinate 477,169,304 of NC_056730.1, forward strand.
CTCAAATGTCTGTCATTTTCTAACTTCAGTCTTTATTGATGTCACTAATTTGCCAAAAACACAATTTTATGAAAAATGGACAAAAACGTGATGCAAAAATATAAAATAGACACACAATACAGCTGCTACCTGTCAAAGAAGGGACACTTTAATATTAGTACTGCTACCTTGAGCAGCTGACAAAATATAAAAGAATCTACATGCATTTCAAGTAATCTATAACTTTGATTATTACAGTTATTTCTTAATAGTAAACCCTCCATGTTTTCTTCCAAAATTGCTATTTTGCAGAGGGATTATAAGGGGGAAGAGCATCATTTTGAGCCAAAAATTGGGGACAGTTGAGAGGTTGGCTATGCCTAATTCTATAAAGCAATTTATTTGCATGTACCTCTCAACCTGTTAATGCAGTAAATCTGAACAAGGCCAAATATATTTGGGGCACATATAAACAGTACTAAAAATTGCTCTTGTATAAATTGAGACAGTTGATAGAACAGCTCTTACTTTAACATGCATTTTTCTGAAGGTTATGAAGTCTGAAACTTAGAGTGACTTCTGGCAAATCATTTAGGAATTAAAACTACAAATTTTATGAACAAAAACCAAAAATAAGAAATAAAAATCTATTCATTCTTTGAAAATCTGGACAGTTGGGAGGTATAGTTCAGCTGGGCCTGTCTGAGTTTGCTGCCCTTCCCCCCCTGACAAAATAATGGTTGAATGGAGCCTCTGCAGCCATTCCAATGAACCATTATACTTGGCTATTTCACTCCATTTACCATAAACACTAATGTGCATACTGCTTTACTTCTATGATGAGTTGGACTTCATTTGAAAGTTTTATTTTGTATTTTACAGCACAAACACTAAGTCATCTGTTAAACAAAGCAATGCAGTCTCACAATGAAAACTTAGCATTAAAACTTCTCTGCCCTTGAAACTCACATTCATTGAAACAGCATTGAAACCCACATTCAAAGAAAATACATTTTGCCAGTGGCAGATAAAGATTAATTTTGGGCTGTTTTCAATCATAGGCTCCTTGCATATGAAACATACATGTGCTCTTTGATACACCTTCCTCATTGTACTAAAATTATATTCCTTGTACAATACAGTACACTTGTGTTTTAAATTTGTTTTGAACATTTTTCCAGTAAGCAATGAAACAAACCATATGCACCCATAATGGCAAAACTGCCCAGTTGAGAACATTTATCATAAAAAAGTCTACTCAGACTTCCACAGTCCACCATTATTAGTAAATATACACAATTCTACAGTCCACCATTATTAGTAAATATGCACAATTCCACAGTCCACCATTATCAGTAAATATGCACAATTCCACAGTCCACCATTATCAGTAAATATGCACAATTCTACAGTCCACCTTTATCAGTAAATATGCACAATTCTACAGTCCATTATCAGTAAATATGCACAATCTCTGAAGTCAGTCATCTAAATAATTCCACATTAAAGAAATCTGTAACTAATGAAGCGGTTGCTGCTAGCAATCACCTTTATATTTCATGGTTTCATCGAAAAATAAAGTGTCTGTTGCCCCGCAGGAATAAATTGCCTATATTACATTAAAAAATGATAAGCTAGTAATAATATTGCAAGAGGAAATGGATGGCAAACTGATAACGAACTCATAGTTAGTATCTTCACCAAGGAGAACATTCTCAGTACGGCAGCATCTACCCCTTGTGGGAGTAGAACCCACAACCTTCTGCATCAAAAGCAAGTACACAGCCTGTTGTGCTATAGTATTAACTTGGCAAAGCACTAAACTTCTATTCCCCTGTAGCTCTCAGTTCCTTGTAAAATCTACTCAATACTCAACTGCATCTCAACTTCGCAGCTCAAGAAAACTGGAAAAAGCCAAAATGTATTGGGGGGGGGGGCCAAAAGCCCAAAAACAGGGACACATTAAACATTGCTTGTATAATCTTGGAAAGTTGCTAGAATAAAATGTTGTGTTGCCACCATGTATTTTACTGCCAAGGTCCCTGAGCAAAAAACAGTCAGAGTAACATACCACTACGCCACATCAGCTGCTTTGTAAAAGAGAGGAAGACTGAAACTTAAATGGCTATCATTTAGTGAATTCAGTTCTCACCATAGCTGTCAACCTCTTAGTACAAAACACCTGGACAAACCCAGTAATGAGGGAATACAGCCCTCAAACTTATTCAGTGAATTCAGTTCTTGCCATAGCTGTCAACCTTAGCACAAAAACCTGGACAAAGCCAATAATGGGGGAATACAGTCCCAAAAATAGGGACAAATTTAAAATATTCATCTTATAAACTTCGAAAATTGCTAAAAAAAAAAAGGTTGTGCTACTATGTATTCTGAAGAACATGAAGTTGGAAATTCAAATGCCGGTCAATTTTACTGCGGACAGAACAAAAACAATTTTCAGCAGAGACGCAGGGATTAAAACTGCAGACACATCTTTGTAAAATGGCAGGGAACCAGAGCAAATCCACACAAACACAGGCAGGAGATGCAGACTCCACACAGAAGCCACCCCAACCAAGAATCAAACCAGAAAACCTATAGCTGTGAGGCAACAATACTACCACCGCACCATCAATTATGCAAGGAATTAAACATTCAGAAACCTGAAGTCTGAAATTCAAATGCCTGTCTTTTACTGTGGACAGAACAAAAACAATTTTCAGCAGAGACGCAGGGATTAATACTGCAGACACGTCTTTGTAAAATGGCAGGGCACCAGAGCAAATCCACACAAATACAGGGAGAAGATGCAGACAGAAGCCACCCCAACCAAGAATCAAACCAGAAAACCTATAGCTGTGAGGCAACAATACTATCACTGCACCATCAATTATGCAAGGAATTAAACATTCAGAAACCTGAAGTCTGAAATTCAAATGCCTGTCAATTTTACTGCGGACAGAACAAAACCAATTTTCAGCAGGGATTAAAACTGCAGACACGTCTTTGTAAAATGGCAGGGCACCAGAGCAAATCCACACAAACACATGGAGGAGATGCAGACTCCACACAGAAGCCACCCCAACCAAGAATCAAACCAGAAAACCTATAGCTGTGAGGCAACAATACTACCACTGCACCATCAAATATGCAAGGGATTAAACATTCAGAAACCCTTAAGTCTGAAATTCAAATGCCTGTCAATTTTAACATTTTTTAATCATGACAGTCTGACTTGGAACAAATAAACAATTTTCAGCAGAGGCCCAGGAAGAAATAATGCAGACATGTCTTTGTAACATGGGAGAACACAAAAGCAACCCCACACAAACACAGGGAGAAGATACAGACCCCACAAAGAAGGAACCCCAGCCAAGAATCAAACCCAAAAACCTGCAGCTGTGAGGCAACAATGCTACTACTACACCATCAAATATCAAGCATTACAACATTTACAAACCACAGATATTATGAGGAACAGATCAGATCGAATATGAGGCAAAAATCTGAAATTTTTTTACAAATGGTGGTGGGTAGGGAACTCAAGTCTTTAACACCTGCATACAGGGTACAGGGTTCAAGCCTGAGGTATTCCCTACCACACCACCATAAGCACCTGGGGCATTTTCACACCCCCCCCCCCCCCAGTAAAGCATAAGCACCATACACAAACTCCAGTAAAACATAAGCACCATACACAAACTCCAGTAAAACATAAGCACCATACACAAACTCCAGTAAGGTAAAATGCACCATACACACAAATAAACATTGTAAATGTAAATTAAAGGTAAAAAGCACCATACACACAAATAAACATTGTAAAAGCACCTTACCTGAATATATCCAGCTAACGTACATCCTTCCCGCGCAATACTGAAAGACCCGCGAGATCCTAATGCTCCTGCCCAACGAGATCCTAATGCTCCTTCCCGACGAGATCCCGAGTCCTGCTGCTGCTCTTGCAGTCCGGACGCGACCCATAATCCTGGCGAGTCTGTGCACTTTAAAAGTGCACAGACGTCTCCTTGTGTCCCCCTATGGGGACTGCCGGACTGCCTTGAGCATGCGCATAGACCCGACAGTAGTCGGGACTACTGCGCATGCGCGAAGTCCGCGAATTTCAAAAAAAAAAATTTTTTTTTATTTTTCATCATTTTTCTTTCTATTTTTTATTTTGAGGGGGCTGCAGTCCGGCAGCCAGATGCCACGAGCCGCCCCTGCCCTTCAGGATATGTACCATGTGTTTCATTCTGCACAATATGATGATGCACCAATCTGTTGGTGAAATGCTCCATGATGGTACTGGCATGGCAGATCGCACTATAGGTCCTTCCATGACTGATGATATTGTTGATGGCCAGCTGGCAGCTGTAGTAAGGGACCCCATGTAACAGGCACATGCGCAGTATATGGCTACAGAGGCAAAGTGGTGGCATCTAGTCCACAACTACGGACCATGACATTTAGGTTAATGTTGCCTTCATTATGAAGAAACACATAGAGTATAACTAATACATGCAGTGCTATGTTTTTACAGTACATTAGACAGTCCCTTTTATCTTTAAACATTTTTGAAGTGAAACTTCTTATGGGATGGTATGAGAGCTCGGATTATAACAGAAAAGTAAAACAGATTCTTTTATTAAAAATTGCAAGTTAAAACCTCTCTTCAGACAGAAAACTTTCACCATAAGGCTTCCTCAGGCAAATACATTTTAGCAATGGGAGTTACCAGTTAAATAATCATTGGAGTCACATGGCATGCTTTCAAACAGATTGATGTAATTCCCTTAAATACGGTTTTAAAGTAAAACCATCATCTCGACCATCTTCTGCTCAGCCCAGTCCCTACCAAAACTGCAAAAAGTCACACAGGAAGCCTTTTCCTCTGTTGAAACACGGTTATCCGATGCCCGATTAATACTCAACCCAAACAAAACTAAACTACTCATCTTTCAACCCACCAAACATACTCAAAACAACTCTCACTTTAACATCACGGCAAAAGACAACACCAGTATATACCCAACTGAACATACCAAATTGCTAGGAGTGGAAATAGACAATAAACTAAAATTTGACATTCACATATCCATGACTATAAAAAAAGTCCACAAAAAACTAGGAGCGTTATACAGAAATAAGCAATTTCTCACCAAAGCAGCAAAGATTTCAATAGCAAATTCCCACCTTATCTCCACCCTACTTTATGCCTCTCCAATATATACCAACCTAAGGCAATGTGATCTAAACAAGCTAGAGACCTGCTACAACAAAATTGCCAAATTCGCCACAGGGGCATCCTACCATAGTCACCACTGTCTCTCACTAGCTGAACTGGGCTGGCTTGAACTCCCTCACCTCCTTCAATGGTATCAACTCTCACTCGCCCACAAACTAGTAAACCATCCACTAAATGTCCCATCCCTCCAGAATCTACTCCAACCTTATCGCACCACCAGACCACTAAGATCCAGCAGCAAAAATCACTTGCAGATCACTAAAGCCAATAACTCTGCTGGTGAAGCACTATTCTCTTGCACCATAGCCAAATTATGGAACTCCCTCCCACAATTACCTTCATACCATCATGCACCCACTTCAAAACTTTACTAAAAGCGCACCTAAAAACATGCTGGCTATGCCCTTGCAACTCCCACTCTAATATCATCCACCACATCCAACCACTACCTTTCTTTCCACTCCACTAACTACCTTGATTATAAGCAAGCTCAGATGCTCATAAGCCAGTACTTATTATACAGCAGGAACTTCTTATTATAACATTTGTTAATGTCTGTTATGTACTTCACAGATAAAGATTCTAGTTGTCTACTGTTGTACTATGTACTTCATCTGCAAATATGTTGTAAGTAATAGCTATGTAAATTGTTAATCACTATGTAATCCAATGTAAATACTGTCTGTTTATTTCAACTGTGGAGCTTTTCTCCCCGGGCCTCCGCTGAAAATGGACCTATGTCCAGTCGGACACTCCCGGTCAACAAATTTAAATAAATAAAATAAATAAATAAATAAAAACAATCATTTAGTCCCAATGGTAAGTGGGACTTCATCCATAAAATCCATTTAATTTTCTCACTCTCTGTTAACATTTTTACATCCCCCCCTCTAAGTGGTTTATAAATTACTTTCAATAACAAGAATTTAAGCACATGTTGTTCACTTCTATCCAAAAAAGTTTTACTTAGTGCATTTGTCTGCAATTTGCATTTTATTTCGCTAAGATGACCAGCTATACGCTCTTTAAACCTTCTATTGGTCATTCCTACGTAATAGTTTTCACATAGTTCATATTTAGCCATGTAGACTATATTGCTAGTATTACAGTGTCTATAAGCTTGTAACATAAACTCCTTTTTGGTAACAGGGTGTACTATTGATCGCTTTGTGTATAAATGTTGACAATAAACACAGTTATTACATTTAAAGGTGCCATGCTTACACCGACTTCCTAGAAAAAACTTTTAGGCTACTCCTTGTAACATAAAGTCTGCTTCAAAGTACTATTTATTGCGTTTATAACCAAATGCTAGGACCTCTACTACTAAATCTTGTAGTCTTTGAATACCTCTTAAAATGTCCTAATGTTTCCTGATAATATTTTTTATTTATGTTGTATTCCTATTATAAGTAAGCATACATCTTGTTTTATTTGTCCTAACTCTTTGTCTATCCAGCCCTTGGCATCCCCCTACTAAAATAGGTAACTATGTCATGCTTTAAACTGTTGGTCCTTAACCTCTTGTAATGCTTTTTCTGCTACTCTCTCTGGGTAACCTCTCATATTTATTAACTGTCTGTCTAACTTATCTGATTGTGTATTCAACCTTACAACCCTTCGCATTTGGTTCAAAACTATGTTATCAAACATAAAAGAGAGGCGCATACTATTATGATGTAAATAATTATTACATTTCACCTCTTTTCTATACATTTCAGTGTGTATTATACCTTCCCTATTTCTTGATAGCATGACATCCAAAAATGCTATCCGCTCAAAAGAGTATTCATGCTTAAATTTTAGGAAAAGTCTGCTCTCATTAACATACAATTAACATACACCAAAAATCTATGAAACTCCTTTAAACTCCCTTTCCAAATAAGGAAAAGGTAATCCATGAAACGTTTATAAAATGTAATGAACTCTCTATGTTCATTTACTGTGTTGAGAATATATTTCTCCTCCCATATATACATAACAATGTTTGCAGAGGTATTCGCTACACTTGTCCCCATAGCTATACCCTCTTGTTGATAATAAAGTTTTGTATCAAATAAAAAGACGTTGGTCAAAACTAACCTTAACATTTCACAAAGCAAATTAATTTTCTGCATCTCATAATCTGAATACTTTACTAAGAATGTCTTGGTGCTGGCTATCCCTTCATGAAGTGGTATAGAAGTAAAAAGCGAGTCAACACCCATAGTAACAAAGTGCGACCTATCATTTAACTGAACCCCTGATCAAACATGAAACTGTTCTAAAAAAATTAGCTGTGTCTTTCAAAACGGTAGGGATCTTATCAAGATTTGTTTGCAATTGTTGTTCTAAATATCTAGAATCGGTTCTGTCACCCACCCTCTCGAAGACACTATGGGCCTCATTGGGGGGTTATTTGCACACTTATTTAATTTAGGTGCACCATAAATAAATGGCAGTTTTGAATTTTCAACAAACAGATAGTTGAACAAGTCATCTGTAATAAGGTCTGTGTCGTGCATTTTACTTAACCTACTATTGAATTCTAAACATAACCACTGCTCCCAATGCCAAAACCGTGAACCCGGATGCAGAGTTTAACAGAGAACAACAAGAACGAGAATCTGGTGAAGTGACCTTACACCAGGAGCCAAACCAACAGACAAATAAGACTCTTTTGGTGTTTAACCTGTCTAATTAAGAACTTACTGACTCTGAACTGTCTGTATTAAACAAAGGTTTATTCTTTGTACCTGCACAGCTAACGGACATTTCTAAGACTTTAATAGAAGTTCGACATTTTGTTCGTAATCTGAGTTTGAAAACATTCTTTGGTAATATGAGCAGTTATGAAACTGTATTAAGGAGGAGTGCTTTTGCTCCACAATTAACAGGTGCTTTACAAATTTTTGAAAAAGCTATTGAACGTGATATTTATGCACTTTATGAAAATAACAAAGCAGCAAAGCAGCAAGATATTGTAACTTAACTAAGGATGAACAGTAAGCTATATGTTCATTAGCAGAAAATCATGGCATAGTAATTAAAGGTGTGGATAAAGGGGGAGGGATTGCAGTTATTTTGACCAAATGCGAACGATGTTACAACAAGATCAATATAAAACTGTTACAAGGAATGAAGTAAATGGCTTATGTTTAGAATTCAATAGTAGGTTAAGTGAAATGCATGACACAGACCTTATTACAGATGACTCGTTCAACTGTTTGTTGAAAATTCAAAACTGCCATTTATTTATGGCATACCTAAATTAAATAAGTGTGCAAATAACCCCCCAATGAGGCCCATAGTGTCTTCGAGATGGTGGGTGACAGAACCTATTCTAAATATTTAGAACAACAATTGCGAACAGTTCTTGATAAGATCCCTACCATTTTGAAAGACACAACTAATTTTTTAGAACAGTTTCATGTTTGGTCAGGGGGTCACTTAAATGATAGGTTGTACTTTGTTACTACGGATGTTGACTCACTTTTTACTTCTATACTACATGATGAAAGGATAGCCAACACCAAGACATTCTTACTAACGTACTCCGATTATGAGATGCAGAAAATTAATTTGCTTTGTGAAATGTTAAGGATAGTTTTGGCCAACAATGTATTTTTATTTGATGCAAAACTTTATTATCAACAAGAGGGTATAGCTATGGGGACAAGTGTAGCGAATATCTATGCAAACATTGTTATGTATATATGGGAGGAGAAATATATTCTCTCCACAGTAAAAGAACATAGAGAGTTCATTACAAATGTTTCATGGATGACTTTTTCCTTATTTGGGAAGGGAGTTTACAGGAGTTTCATAGATTTTTGGTGTATGTTAATGAGAGCACACCTTTCCTAAAATTTAAGCATGAATACTCTTTTGAGCAGATAGCATTTTTGGATGTCATGCTATCAAGAAATAGGGAAGGTATAATAAACACTGAAATGTATAGAAAAGAGGTGAAATGTAATAATTATTTACATCGTAATAGTATTCACCCCCTTTTATGTTTGCTAACGTAGTTTTGAACCAAATGCAAAGGGTTGTAAGGTTGAATACACAACCAGATAAGTTAGGCAGACAGTTAATAAATATGGGTCAGGACTTTCTTATGAGAAGTTACCCAGAGAGAGTAGTGGAAAAAGCATTACAAGAGGTTAAGGACCAACAGTTAAAGCATGACATAGTTTCCTATTTTAGTTGGGGATGCCAAGGAATGGATCAACGAGTTAGGACAAATAAAACAAGATGTGTGCTTACTTATAATAGGAATACAACAGAAATAAAAAAATATTATCAGGAAACATAGGGACATTTTAAGAGGTGTTCAAGGACTACAAGATTTAGTAGCAGAGGGTCCAGCGTTTGGTTATAAACGCAATAGTACCTTGAAGCAGATGTTATGTTACAAGGAGCAGCCTAAACGTTTTTTTTCTAGGAATGGGCATAAGCATGGCACCTTTAAATGTAATAACTGTGTTTATTGTTAACATTTATACGCAAAGCGATCAATAGTACACCCTGTTACCAAAAAGGAGTTTATGTTACAAGCTTATAGACACTGTAATACTAACAATATAGTCTACATGTCTAAATGTGAACTATGTGAAAGCTATTACATAGGAATGAGCAATAGGAGGTTTAAAGAGCGTATAGCTGGTCATCATAGCGATATAAATTGCAAATTGTTGACAAATGCACTAAGTAAACATATTTTGGATAGAGGTGAACAACATGTTTAAATTCTTGATAATGAAAGTAATTTATAAACCACTTAGAGGAGGGGATGTAAAAATGTTCGAGAGTGAGGAAATTAAATGGATTTTACGGATGAAGTCCCACTTACCACTGGGACTAAATGATTGTTTCACTTTAAAACCTTATTTAAGGGAATTACATCAATTTGTTTGAAAGTTTGCCATGTGACTTCAATGATTATTTAACTGTTGACTCCTATTGCTAAAATGTATTCGCCTGGGGAAGCCTTATGGTGAAAGTTTTATCTCTGAAGAGAGGTTTTAACTTGCGATTTTTAATAAAAGAATCTGAGTGTATCCGGTGCTTTTTTATTTTCTACAGTTCGTTTGGGTATTAACTATTGATTAACTAGCAGCTCATCAGTTTGTTTTGTGAGAAAAGTGAAACAGAAGTACATATGTTAAATTCCACCCTTAAGGATAGAGTTTGACTTCCGTACTTCTACTTCAGCTTTTCAAACACACACACGCACACACACACACACACACACACACACACACACACACACACACACACACACACACACACACACACACACACACAAAAAATGAAGGGTTAGAGTGAGAAAGTTATCCCACACGCACACACGCATGCACCCACAGGCACACGCATGCACGCGCACGCGTGCACATACTCTCACACACACACACACACACACACACACACACACACACACACACACACACACACACACACACACAGAGTGAAGAGTGAGAGTGAATGATTCCTGGCAGCCCCCCCCCCACACACACACACACACACACACTGAGAGTGAAGAGTGAGAGCAGAAGAGTGAGAGCGAGTGAGCAGTCCCTGTCAGCCATGCACACACATGCACACACACGCACACACACACACACACACACACACACACACACGCACACACACACACACACATGCACTCATGCACACACACACACACACACACACACACACACACACACACACACACACACACACACACACACACACACACACAGACACACACATCACAGTGAGAGTGAAGAGTGAGAGCAGAAGAGTGAGAGCAAGTGAGCGATCCCTGGCAACCACACACAAGATACTTTTTTTTAAGAAATCAATTTCAAGTATACCTCTCAACATCTTTGTGCAAAAAATCTGGATAAAGCCTGACAAAAGGCCCAAAAATAGGAATATATTTTTAATATTACTCTTATAAACTTACAAAGGTGCTAGAGTAACAGTGTTTGTGTTAACATATACTTTCTGAAGGATTTGGAGTCTGAAACTGAAATGTATGACATTATTTAGAGACTTAGTCCTCAGATCATCCCAGTGATTTGCTAGAAAACCACAACTTTTATAAGGGATAATCCAAAAATATGAAGCAAAATTCTGGACAGTCTGTGAAAATCTGGACAGTAGAGAGGTATGGCTGCAAGCATTTCAGTCTTCCCACTTGAATTTCTTTTCATTCAGTGTTAATAGTTAACTTAGTTTATATTGTATTATATTGCATCTTTTGGTCAATATGCACATAGCACTGTACTTTTCTGTAACATGCACATATTTTTTTTGTATACTGTTTACTAATCAATCGTGTACTCATGACATCTTCTATATCATACTTTATACTACTGTTTTTTTGCTCACATTAGTTAAGGATACAGCTCAAAAGAGTCAGTTTGACCAGTCCAGCTACCCACTTAACAAAGAATAAATAATAAAAAAAAAAATAGAGAGGGGTCCAGGGAAGTAAATATTGTGGGAAGAAATAGCCAGGGAATTGTTATGGCTAGGCTTGTATAGGCCCTAGGACCGATAGCCTAGTACCAACCTATGAACCTATGAACAAAATAAATAAAATTACACAACAAAATGGAGGAATAAAGCTCATATACCTAAATGTAAATAATGTCTTCAAAAGAAGTGTACAGTTTCAGAGATGGGCACAAAACCTGAAGCATAATATCTCATCTGTGTCTGAAAATATGGATATGTGTTAGATACGTAATAGTGAAACATTATATTAGTTCTTACATATACAACATACAGAAGGGGTTTTAGAGGTAGTTGCCAGTTTTGTGAATGAACGTGTAATAAAAGTGGATGTAATTCAATCTTGTAAAAAAACTAGTAAAGGATATAATAGTGAAAATGAAAATGCAGGGAAGCAAGATCCTGACTGTTGCATGTGTCTACAACAAACTGGATAATGCATATAAATTATTGCATAGTGCGCTTTCCTATTTTGCCATTCACTTCAACACTGAGCCTATGTTTCTTGGGGATTTTTAGATCCCTTACAAAATCTCTGGCAACAGTAACTATATTGTCTTTGGTTTTCACAGCTATAAGATGCACAAAGTCATTTTAAATCTAGCATTGCTATAACAAACACCTTATTTTCTATATTAGCTAAAAGAAAATATGTGCATGGTCACCACTCATGGTAGAAGTGAAACTTATGTAAGGAGGTGAGAAGGAAAGCAAATAGTACAGTGCAGTACGAGTTCCTTCGCACCTCCTTACCGAAGTTTCATTCCTACAGTGCATGGCGACCACGCACATTCTTTTTTTTAGTATAGTTATTCATATGGTTTATATATCTTTTCTGTATATTTGCACCATATCATAAGAGTCATGCCTGACTGCTCACTGAGATCTCTGCAGTGAATGGCCTTGGCAGCATTTAAGGAATATGTAGTTTTGCACTGCATTGCTGTATGCATTTTGTTAGGGACTGTAGTGAAATATGCCTAAACTACTTCTGCTGGATTGCCCATTACTTGATGATTGTTATTGCACTGCTTGACTGAGTAGCTTGAAGAAGTGTATACATTTCACCATATATTGTTGCTGAATCCCACCTTTAAGTTTTCATAAGGTTTTCCCTTCCACCAGAAAGGAAATTTGTATAACATTTTTAGTGGTATGTTCTAATGTTTCTGTACTTTTTTTCTGATAAAAACAATCATTTTTTTTCTGTTAAGGTAATACACATCAGATTATGTCATTCCATCATAGACAGCAACCCTTGTGTCATCAGAAGTAATAACACTCAGCATTTGTGCAGTGCTGAAGGTGAAGTGGCAACAGTATTAGTGTTACTGGCAGGATTTGTGTCACTCCTGTAAACATTTATTTTACCCTGTGTGTTAGGCCTTAGTATTGTTCTGTATTGTAGTTTGCTTCTCCTCCCTCCCCCTTTATTAAACGTTTTTATTATCTTTCCTTGCATTGCAAGCATGAGCATTACCCAAGTCAAACACACGCTGCCGAATAGGCCCTTAATACTGTTTTAGTTTGCAGTCTATAGATTCCCTCCCTCTTTTTTTTCTTTTTTTACATTTCCTTTTATTTTAATCAGTGGCATTACTCCAGTGAAGCATATGCTGGTGAATTGTCATATATATTTTCAGTAGATGCACTGTCCACCCTGTCTTACAGCACGTCAAAAGTGTCATAATTAACGTCCCATAAAGATAGTGCAGGTGATGGTGCCCATGATCATGACGAAGTGCTAGCATGTGAGCTTGATGCTGACATGCTGGAATGATGTGATCTACTGAATGAAGGTGATCCTACAGGTAATGATCTCACAGTGTTGCATGACCATGACCTTGGATGAGAGGTTCTGCTATGTAGAGATGCATGTTAACAAGGCCTGCCTGACATCTTCTGTGTTACGCCTCCCGCACACTTTTTCCTGTACTTTTCTGAGAATCACTTGATGTGCAACTTACTATGCCCTCATATGTCCATGCAGTGCACCATCCTCATCCCTATCCACTACTGTTTCCTACATGAGTCTAGTAGGTTCTAAGTAGTGTATGATGGAGGCAAAGATACCTGCTGTGCATGCCACCATACCACATGAGTGTGACATGACATTAACCCTATACACTACCATTTCCATGTACTGCTGGAAATCCTCATTTACATCCTGCAGTATCTCTAGCTGACAACCTGTGGTAGTGAACTGAGCCTGAAAAATGTCCTGGCACATCTGCTGCTGGGCAGCCAATGCTCTTCATGTTTCTGGAGGTAGCTGTAGCATGTGCCTGTGCCTGGCATTCCTTTGCATAAGTGTTACAGTCAATAGTGCTACCTCTCTGATCATACCAACCTCCAGAAGGTGTTCCTCTCATTGAGAAAACACTGATGTTGAGTTACTTGGTTCTCTCCCTGTAGCATTTGCAATGTAATGTCCTCATCTATTTGACTGTGTGGCCCTGTGTCACTTTCTGCATAGGTATGTACCTGCTGTGGGGTATATGGTTCTACCATTATACTTGGCGACTATGTGCTACTGTCCTCAGGCTTTGTCATAAATATTACTGTTATGTAATTGTAGTTACCACTGTGGAACAATGGTGCAGCGGTTAGTGTTGTCTCACAGCAAGAGGCTCTCCACTTCAATTCTTGGCTGAGGTGCCTTCTGTGCATAGTCTGCATGTCTTCCCTGCATTTGTGTGGGTTTCCTCTGGGTGCTTCACATTCTTTCCACATTCCAAAGGCATGCAACTGGACCATTTCTCCCCTGGCCTCCACTGAAAGTGGGCTCTGTCCATACCTCTCAACCTCTTGGTGCAAGAATTCTAGACAAAGCCTAACACAATGAAGGGACAAAGGCCCCAAAATAGGGACAGAGTTTAAATATTGCTCTCATAAACTTAGGAAGAGTCCAGAAATATGAAGCAAAAATCTGGACATTCTGTGAAAATCTGAACAATTGAGAGGCATGTCTCTGTCCCAGTCAGACATTCCTGGTAAACAAATGTAAAATAAAATAAATAAATAATAAATAAATCAACAGCTGTTCAGGTGTGAAATGTTGGTGCAGTGGAACAGCTTGTTTCTTGAGCTGATCCTGTGAAGAAGTAATTGATGACATGATTATTGAGATCTTGATGCACAGAAATAAATATCGTATAATATGGTGTGCAGGACATGTTTCATGTTACACTCAGACTACTTTCTTGTTTGCTAGAAATGGAGGGTTCACCTGTTGGTAAGAATTGTCATGTTTCACATGTAACTAGTTGACCTCTACAATAATTTTCAATATGTGTATTTGTCATGGGTGATACAATAACCTTCTTGACTGGATGACTGTTGTTTCTACTGAAGTGGGTAATTGTCATTGTCCATACCACTTCTGATTATACCTGTGGCACCCTCATCAGTGTATTCTTCAACAGGTGTTAAAGAGATATGTTTAGGAGGTCTCAGCCAGTAATGTTATGGGCAGCTGTGTTCTGCCTAGCCTTTACTCAGGCATATTCCCACCATGTGGTTAGCTCTTTCTCTACACTGACAGCATCACTGAATGGCTCCTCCCCAATTGCATTTATATCATAAACTACTTGGATGTCCTTCAAGGATGCATCTGCAGTCCTAACATATGGGTTGTCCTGCCTCAGGCAGCCCTTCGGTCGGCCGGATTCCAAAGTCTGGGTTTGGCCTCGGCTGATGTCGTACTTCACCCGACGTCATAGCTGCTGTCAATTGGGTATAAAGGCATCAGCCGACGCCATTTTTCTCAGTCTTTCTTGCCGCGCGGTGCCCGAAGCAGAAGCTGTTCGCAAGTGCCGGTCGGTCAGATCCAGAGATTTCTACTACCGAAGACTTCTTAAAAGCTAAGTACCCCATTGGGGACTCTTTCTTGCCTCAGCCGATGTCAGAAAAAGTAAATAATTGTTTAACTTGTGGGAAACAAATACCTCATAAGGATTTCCACTCTTACTGCCTTCCTTGCTTAGGCCCAGACCACGATGTAGCAGCTTGTCTAGCCTGTGCTTCCTTCAACCGACGGACACTTAGACGTCGGTCGGAGTTTGCGGAGGAGTTTTTTGGTCCCGCTTTTGCTTACAAAATGCCGTCGGAGACTCCAACTTCACAATTAGCTAAAAAGTGTAAGGAAAAGGACCGACACTCATGGTCCGCGGT
The DNA here is from genome assembly GCF_019279795.1 of Protopterus annectens. Lineage (NCBI taxonomy): Eukaryota > Metazoa > Chordata > Ceratodontiformes > Protopteridae > Protopterus > Protopterus annectens. The sequence goes on from NC_056730.1 coordinate 477,185,184, forward strand.
TTCGGCCGAAACCACGGTTAAGCCAACCGCGAGTGTCTCGGTTTCAGCTGAAACTGAGTCCACGGTTCTTCCTTCGGCCGAAAGCATACCTCCGACAGCCGAGGCCTCACACAGCATGTCTGAATCTGCTACTGAAATTTCTCCTGCTGTAGCAGGCTCCCAGGATTTATCAGATACTATTCCTTTAGACATATCTACTCCTGCACATGGAGCTGCTAGGCCCCCTGCATCCATGTCTATCAAGGCTTTTTCTAGGGCTAAAGCAGCTAAATCTTCTAAGGCCTTGCCTGCTCCATCCCTTCTGCCTCTCCTCCTGAGGAATTTTCTTTTGGGGAAACCTTGCATGCTATGAGAGAGCAATTTCAATGGCAGGGCCAGGATTTTTCAGATTCTAGGAAGAGGCTAAGGACCTTTTTACACTTGCCACAGCATAGGCCTTTAGCCATTCCTCCAGTACTTACAGTTGTGGATGATGCATTTAATGATGCTTGTACTGCCCCTGACTCTCTTCCCCCGGCCCCTGCTAAGCCCGACAGATACTACAGGGTCCCGGACACACATTATCACTTGTATAAGGCTCCTATTGCAGATCCTGAAACTATATCACAGGGCCCCAAAGCTGTAGCAACTGCCAAAAACCCCCTCCCCTCTGAAAGAGAATCTAGAGCATTAGAGAGATGGGGTAAAAAAGTTTATACTTCTGCTACTCTTTTGGCTAGGGCCTTAAACTGTCAATTCCACATGATTCAATACCAGGAATTTTTGTTAAACCAGCTAAATAAAAAACTATCCTCTCCTGAACCTATAGACCGTAAGTCCCTTCAGGATTTGGTACATAACACTCAGCAGGTCAGTAATCATTCTTTAAAATGCGGCTATGATGCACTGGAGGCTTCCTTTAGATCAGCTATGACTGGTACAGTGATCAGAAGGCATGCATGGTTAAAAGAGCAATCCTTACCAGACCATGTAAAGTCAAAGCTCCTAGATGCTCCCATGGAGAAACACAGTTTGTTTGGCTCACCTGCACAGCAAGTGTTAAAGAAGGTGGAAGAAAAAGCAAAATTTGTTCAAACAGTCAAGGATTTCTTACAGGTCCAGCCTCCGAGGTTTAGTAGAAATTGGCCTTCGAAGAATTGGTCCTTTCCAGACACCTCCAGAGCACAGAGAGGCAGAAATAGGCACCCAAGAGGGAGAGGTCAATCCAGAGGTGCCTACAGGGGACGTCAGTGGCAGCCTAACAACCAGAGAAGTACTGCCACAGATTCAGCTACAACCACTTCCACAGGACAGACACAATGACTTGGCTCTGATACCACCTACCAGGGAACAACTGGAAGCACCCTTGGGCGGAAAGCTAGTCTTATTTTCCATAAACTGGCATTACATTACAGGAGACAAATGGATTTTACAGACAATAGACAAAGGTTACAGGTTTCACTTCCATACTCTACCAAGGAAGAGAGGAATGCCAAACCTACCACCAAACCAAAAAACAAACGCTCTAGAACAAATCAACCACTTACTAAGGATGAGAGCTATAGAAAAGGTACCGCCTATGGAACAAGGGCAAGGATTTTATTCCAGACTTTTCCTGGTGCCAAGAAAAGAAAACCAATGGAGACCTATTCTCGACCTGTCCACTTTGAACACATATCTCATTGTTCCAAAATTCAGAATGCTGACCCTACAGCAACTTCTTCCCATGCTGGGCAAGGAGTCTTGGCTGGTGACTCTAGATCTCAAGGAGGCATACCTGCATGTCCCTATACGACCAGATTGCAGAAGATACCTCAGATTTCTTGCAGGATCAGAGCATTATCAATTCTCAGCATTGCCCTTTGGCTTATCTACTGTGCCCAGAGTATTCACGAAATCCTTGGAATCAGTAATTGCTCATTGCAGGCTTCAGGGAATACAAATTTATCCATACCTGGACAACTGCCTGATACAAGCGGACAACAAGGTCAATTTAACAAAAGATTTGGAAAAGGTTATTCACCTATTGCAAGCCCTGGGATACACAGTCAACATACAAAAGTCAAGGCTGGTACCATCCCAAAGGATAACATTCTTGGGTGCAGAACTGGACACATCAAATCAAATGGCATTTCTCACAGCAGAAAAGCAAAAGCAACTACCACTCTATTTCATGGCATTAACAACGCAGAACCGGCTTACAGCAAGGAAAGTCCTGCAAGCCCTGGGTTACATGGCATCCTGCATAATATTGATTCCACATGCCAGACTGCATATGAGGAAGTTGCAATGGTACCTCAGGAATTTATGGTCTCAGCACAAGCACAGCCTAGAAACCAAAATTCCAATAATTCCATGCCTGAAGCAAGAATTCCTGTGGTGGGCTCAGGCCTGTCAGTTGAACAAAGGACTGCCTTTCCACAGCCCTCACCCAAGCCAGACTATCACCACGGACGCCTCAGACCTCGGTTGGGGGGGCACACATGGTAGACAAGTGTATACAAGGCCTATGGACACAAGACCAGCTGAACCTACACATAAATCAAAAAGAGATGCTGGCAGTGAAACAGGCAATTCAGACATTCAGACCGTTTCTTCATCAAGGTCATTTGCTGATAAGGACGGACAACACCACAGTTATGTGGTATATCAACAAGCAGGGAGGCACACATTCATATCCTCTATGCCGGATGGCAATGGACCTGTGGAATGTGGCCCTGAACCTCAACATTCAGCTCCAGGCTATATTTGTGCCAGGAAAAGAAAATATACTAGCAGACACCTTAAGCAGAACTACCACGGATGCCCACGAATGGATGCTGCATCCAGACATCTTCAAAACCATTACAAAGAAATGGGGGCTACCAGAAATAGACCTGTTCGCATCCCCACACAACCACCAATTGAGAAAATTCTGCACAAGGACATACCACCCACTTGCTTGGAAGGTGGACTCCCTATCCTTCAGTTGGGAAAACCTAGCAGCATATGCATTCCCACCTCTTCCTTTGATGCACAAAGTGCTACTGAAGATCAAAGAAGATCACCCAAAAATCATCCTGATAGCTCCAGACTGGCCGAGGCAACATTGGTACCTGCTACTGAGGAGTATGTCTCGAGCACACGCATGGCCTCTACCTCTAGTTCCTTTACTGCTAACACAGAACAACTTCAAGATCCTGCATCCAAACTTGAAAACACTGCAGCTAGCGGCTTGGAATCTTACATAAAACAAAATAACCCAGATTTATCTCAGAGGGTTAAAGACATTATCCTGGAGGCTCGCAGACCCTCCACAAGGAAAACTTATTCAGCAAAATGGAAAAGATACCTCATTTGGAGTGCAGCAAAAGGAGAAAATGTATCATTGGCAAACATAGCTAACATCCTGGAATATTTAGCAGAACTCTTCCACAATGGCCTGTCTTACTCCTCCATTAAGATTCATGCATCAGCAATTTCAGCAGAATACAACATGGATCCTCCAGTCTTCTCTCATCCTCTACTCAGGCAGTTTCTAAGAGGTATTAAAAATGTAAAGCCTCCAAGGAAGCCACCTTTGCCTACATGGGACCTGAACTTTGTGCTAGAAAAGTTAACACTTCCCCCTTTTGAACCAGCAGCAACAGCAGAATTACAGTTCTTATCTTGGAAAACTGCTTTCCTGCTTGCAATCACTTCAGCAAGAAGGGTATCTGAATTACAGGCATTAATGGCAGTACAGCCCTTCCTTATCTTCCATCAGGATAGAGTGTCCTTGAGAACTAACCCTACTTTTATGCCAAAGGTGGTCTCCAGGATATCATTGAACCAAGCAATCCACCTACCAACATTCTTCCCCAACCCACAGAACAGGGGAAAGACTACTGCATACCTTGGATGTGCACAGGCAATTGCGCTACTACCTGGACAGAACCAAAACAATAGAAAAACTGACCAGCTTCTGGTAGCATATGCAACAGGAATGGAAGGAAAAGCAATTTCAAAACAGACAATCTCAAAATGGATAGGAAATTGCATTAGATTTTGTTACTCTTTTCATGGAAAGACAACTCCAGAGAACATCAGACCTCACTCCACAAGGGCTACAGCCACTACTACAGCTTTCTTACGAGGAGTGGCTACCAAAGACATTTTAGAGGCTGCTACTTGGAGCTCCGTGCATACATTTGCCAAGCATTATAATCTACCTTTATACTCCAGATCCCGAGCAGGTTTTGCCACTGCTGTTTTGCAAGGGATCTTAACTACACCATAATCTTCTTAGTGCCTCCTCCCCCAGTTTGGCTATGGTATTCTACCCATATGTTAGGACTGCAGATGCATCCTTGAAGGACATAGTACAGTTTTGTACCTACCATAAATGTAGATGTCCGAGAGGTATGCATCTGCAGTCAGGATTACCCACCCTCCTTCCCCTCTGTGGTACTCCTAGGGTATTTGCCCATCTTGTAGCTGGCTGGGGGAATCTATTATGGTGTATTTGTTTGTATATATGTATATACATGTTTATTTTGTTTACTCTCTACTGTTTGGAATCATTTGCATTTATCCAAATTTAGCCCTTCTAGAGGGCACCTGGCATCTGGGGCAAGAAACACTGAGGAAAATGGCGTCGGCTGATGCCTTTATACCCAATTGACAGCAGCTATGACGTCGGGTGAAGTGTGACATCAGCCGAGGCCAGACCCAGACTTTGGAATCCGGCCAACCGAAGGGCTGCCTGAGGCAGGACAACCCATATGTTAGGACTGCAGATGCATACCTCTCGGACATCTACATTTATGGTAGGTACAAAACTGTACTTTCCACACCTTAACTGTCTCAGCTTGTGCAGGCCCCTCCCCTTTGCCAAACAGGTGCTTGCCATATGCTGTGACAGCCCTGATAAGGATGTGGGTCTTCTCAGCGCTGAAGTTGTCTTTCCATTTTCTGGATCCCTGTTGCTGCATCATGCATTCACCTGGCAAACATAGATGAGTAACCCTAGTGAATCTGATTTACAGAAATGAAATGCTCGTATCACTTCTGCAGCAGTACTGAAAGCACCTTCCAAGTAAATGTATTACTACATAGATGCGCTCTTAACACTGAAGTTCCTTGCCAAAAAATGGTATCAGCAACATAAAGAGAAGAACCATGAACCCTAAATTCAAAGTAAAATCATATCAGCCTTAACATAAGGAATGAATGCAACAGTTGTACTAATTTCATTGCAGTACTCTTGACAGCAGATGACATTTATATCAGTAACGTAAAGCATACCTCAATGTATATGTCTATTTTATGTACTGTTAGCCTTTTCCACCAGTACTCTGCACAGCATCATAGATAAATGAAAGCTCCAGTATAAGCATCTATCATTTTCCATATCAACATGTATTTCTCATAACCTTATCAGCACAGAATACAATGGAGTGTGTTCTCTCCCCTTAACCTTTCTGTACACATTGCACTGCCATGTATTCACAACTAATACCATAGGGGTCCCCCAAGGTTCCATACTGGGACCTCTTCTCTTTTCCATCTTTATTAATGATCTCTACAAAGTCATTCCAGAGTCCACCTGTATTCAATACGCTGATGACTCGACATTAATTTGCTCAGATAAAACGCCAATTAATCTACTATCCAAAACTCAAGCCTGTTTCACTGCAGTTGAGAAGTGGTTATCGGGACGCCAATTGATCCTTAACCCAAAAAAAAACTAAAATGCTCCTCTTCCATCCTACCCATAAAACATCTACCATTCCCTTTTGTGTACAATCCAATAATGGAACCACCATCTCCCCTGACTCCCATACCAAGCTACTAGGAGTTACCATCGATAACAAACTCAGATTTGATGTACACATCAACCAAACTATCAAAACTGTCAATAAGAAACTGGGGTCTCTATATAGAATAAAATCCTTTCTGACTCCCATGGGAAAAGTGGCTATTGCTCGCTCCCACCTTCTATCTACCCTCTTATATGCCTCCCCCATACTTACTAACCCCAACAAATCGGACCTATCTAAACTCTCACGTTGTTATAATCATATTGCTAGATTTGCTACGGGCTTGCCCTACAAAACCCATCACTGTATTAACCTTCAGAACCTAGGTTGGATAGAACTACCAAACCTACTCCTACAGAAGCAACTTATAGTTGCATATAAAATACTCACTCAACCTGACAACATTCGTGGTCTGAGTGGATTAATTACCCCTTACACAAATCTAAATAGTCTAAGATCATCACATAGGTTACTTGCACAAACGTTCAAATCCTGTAACTCAGGAGGTGACTCTTTGTTTTCCAACACTGTGGGTAAAATATGGAATTCTCTTCCACCTAGACTCACCAATACCACCTCCCTAAATACATTTAAAAAAGGCCTCTTCCACCACTTCAATTCCCATTGGCTCTGCCAATGCTCAAATCCAGACTAATCCTTTTTCCCCTCCATTTCTTCAGTAATTGCTTTCCAACTAGGCATTAAGCCGTCCTCTTTCTACCTGAATCTAGCATTACGAAGGTGTTTTTTACAATTGTTATTGTACATACTAGTGTAGCTTTTTTCTCTTCTGTGTATTAATTGTATAACTATAATCTTATGTAATCTGTCTTATATTGTTGTAACCTACTTTCCTATTGGAGCTTTTCTCCCTGGGCCTCCGCTGAAAATGGACATGTGTCCAGTCGGACTATCCCGGTCAACAAATGTAAAATAAATAAATAAATAAATAAAAATAAATGACACTTGACATTCACAATGTCTCTCGTTACCACTCTTGTCATTGACTTTAACATACAGCATTTAGCTTCATAGGTAATTACTAGGCTAGCTACCTTTGTGGACCATTTTAAGCCTAGCTAGTTTCCCTTAGTAAGGATCAAACCTTGTACTTCTTGTCTGTGAGGTAAACTCCTTAACCTCTATGCCAACCCCTCAACCCTAGTTTGTACATAAACTACACTTTACTGTAAAATCAATGAGTTTCTTCAAAGTAATTTGTCCACTGAATTGAATTTGCATTGCAATATTTGTTAGCTTACTTTAAACTTTTTATACTTTCCCATGGCAATTGCCATTAAGCTTGGCTACGTGCAGTTAAATAAGGTGGCTGTATAACTATTAATAGTAATGCTGGCCTATTTATGCATTTTTTATACAAATCAAGCTTAGCAGAGCTGATATCTTTGAATAGCAGTCTTACATGGTTTATGTGGTCTCATATGCACTGAATGGGTGGTCGTGAATGGTATGTTCTCAGTGACACTAACCATAGAAATGAGTAGCATTGCATAGACTGTCTCCACAAACTATACCGATGCCAGAGCATTTGAGTCTATATCTGCAGTGAGTTAGCATTAAGGTTAGAGTGTATTGAAGCCTAATCCACATGCACACATTACACTATACCATACCCCATTATTTCCTCACACTCACTCAGTTTGAATGAAGCCATAAAAACATTTTAAACATGTTAATGTAATGCAGTGACAAAACAGTAATTTTGAAAAGAATACTTCAAGCGCTACTTTTAAAGTTATGCTGTCACAACTTATTAATGGATCACCATAATGATGTTGTGGAATTTGGGTCAGGACCTTCCTCTGCTTAAACAAATACTCAATGAAGCACAGGTTAAATTAATGGATTGATCACTGAGTCTCCTTCTAATACCAAATTAAGGTGTGCATACGTATTAAAAAAAAAAACAAAAAAAAAAAACAGAAAACCGTATGACTGCTTCAGTACAAAAATGAAACAAAACTTAAGGTTGCTATCACTGCCATGGGTAATACTTATATAAGGTTGCATGGGTTTGGTATGGCAATATCACATCTCAGAGGTTCTGGCTCATATGCTGTGAACCTCTGTCCTACACTTCCATTCCTCACTATTGTTCTGGCATGTCTAAAGACAGCAACCCCTGTAAGGCATGAGGGCAGAGATCCAAACTGGTCAGAAGAGGAGACTAACATTATGGTTTATCTCTTGCAGGAGCCATACCTGCAGAAGTTTGAAAATGCCATAGATGACACTGAATGGATAAAGTACTCATCTGGCAGGAGTTGGGTGGCCACCTGCCATCCCTGACAGGGATCACTCACTCTGAGCAGCAGTCTCAGCACAGGTATGATGACCTAGACAGATGGAGGGCCTACCAACTGGCCAAAGTGGTACAGTAAGTATTTTTATGTTTCTCCTTTTCCTCTGCATTTACATAGGCTTGATAATGTTAAGATAACACTGTGAAGGTATGTCACATAAATGTAGGCATCCACAACTAGAAATGTATGTATGAATAGTAACATTTACATATATATGTACATATATATATATATATATATATATAGTCATATACATACATGTAAACATACCTTTATATGTTTGCATATATGTATATGTGTCCTTTCTTTTTCTCTCCCTCTCTCATACAGATATCTATCTATTTATATAGCTCTCTCTCTCTCTCTCTCTATATATATATATATATATATATATATATATATATATATATATATATTGTTCAATACAACTATCCATGATGTAATACTAAACACTATATAAAATAAAAAAAAAAACTGTAATGATATATATGGACCCCATTTGATCTAGTGAATTTACGTTTCATCAAAACGTAAATTCACAACCTCACTTACGTGAAAGTGCATTTTTTTGAAAATGACTTTCGTGTAAAAACAGAAATAAAAATAAAATAAAAAAAAAAAACAGAAAAGAAATAAAAACATGCAGTTTGCATGCAACGTTAGTTGTATAGCAATGTTTAGTGTTGATGTACAACTAAGCAAACTATTGGTGAGATCGTGGTACAGTGGAGATAAGGGAATATTCCCTTTTCCCCACTGTAGTGCGATCTCTGAGTGAGAATATTAAAATGGGGGGTGGGGGGTACAGGGGGGGCTTGCCCCCTGCATAATTGTGTTTAGTGGGTTTTTTTTGGTTTATGTTTTATTTTTGTTTTTGCACAAAAAGTGCATTTGCGAAAAAATGCACTTTCGCGTAAGTGAGGTCACGAATTTACATTTCAATGAAACGTAAATTCGCTGGATCAAAGTAGCTCCATATATATATATATATATATATATATATATATATATATATATATATATATATATATACACATATGCATATACAAATATATTTATAAATATGCAGTAGTTATTACTGAAATGCACTATGAAATGCATAAGGCTTTTAGTAATGTAGCTTTCAATGTATACTTCAAATCATTTCTTACTGTACTACTTTTGGCAGTCATTAGTAAAAGAATACTTGATGCACATAGAAGATGACTGACAAAGAGTTAGCCACCACACCATGAGCAGAGTAGGAGTGTGGGGGGGGGGGACTAGCAACTGAATGACTTGCATGCGACTTATTGCAAGCTGAAGTGTTCAAATTGTTTTTGCAGCAATTAAGAAATCTCTTCCTTGCAGTTAATTTTGATTAAATTAAGTCAGAAAAGCACAGGCAATTTATGTAAGGCATACTTCAGAGCTCACACTTAAAGTTAAATAAATAGCAATGCAAGAGCTGTAAGCTGCATCCTACCCCAGCCAGTCAAGCTGGATCAGTTACAAATGTATCCAGAGCAAGTCAAGAAATCCTGCAGCTTTTAGTTGCAGTAATCAAAGTTAAGAAGAAATAGTAATATAAAGAAGAAATGTTACTGAATACACAGAAATTATTCATCCTTTTTAGCAATTTGCATACAGCTATGCATACACATATATAACTGGTATATAAGCATACATCCCTTTCTTCTTCTTTCTGTTGCTGAAGAGGAGATCCGTTATAACAGACCGCAAGTCCAAAGATGACTTGATAGGCTAATGAAGAGTTATTGTGAGCATGCAAACATTATTCATGCTTATGCAAGACTGACTACCTAGGTTGGCACTGACCACCGAGCCACCGAAGGCCTCCACCCTTACATCACTGGGGTCTTTCACTGCATGACAATCAGGCAATTGAAAGATTTGAGGTCCTGTGAACCTGGGTGGGCATTGCTGAAATTCCTCTTTCCCTCCTGGCTTCTCTAATCCTGTCTTCTACATACTCTTCCCTACTTCCTTCCCCAACTTTCCTCTCATATAAAAAAAAAATGTGAAAAATATGGGGCTTATCCCTCATCAAAAATACAGAGTCCCTCCTCTGCAATCTCCTCAAGCATAGCCCTCTTGATGTCATACTTCTTTCTGTCCCTTTTGTCATGTCTTCCTATTTTCTAACTTTCCTGTCTTTTTCTTTCACAGCTTTCATAGAGCTAGTCAGGGTATCCACATAAGGACAGCCCTGTATTCAATGCATGCACGCCTTTATATTTTTAAATTCATTCTGAATAACTGTTCTGAGTGCTGCTTGCCTTAACTGCCCACCGTTTCTCATTCATATTGTCTGAAAAAATTCTGACGTCAATGGTGATTTTGCACATCAACGGATTACTTCTCATACCACTAAACTGTTATTTCCCCTTTTTAAGTAGTCATAGAATGTGGGCATTTCTTCACACAGGCTTTTACATTGCCTTAGTCATCACAAGTAGCCTGTACTCAGTATATTTGCATATAGGCACAGCTTCACTCTGTGCAGATACCTGCTGTGCAGATGTGAACCTTGGCACTATGAATACCACTTAAATATTTTCCTTACATGATGGAAGCATCCACTACTCTCATTCCCTTCCAGCAATGACCTTTATTTGCATAACATTATCATTTACAATACAACTCACAGATGCCGTTTAGAAAAAATCAAGTCACACTAGTAATCAGAGTCAGGATGTCAAAATTTATATTATACGGAATATTCTTAATGTGAAAAGCAGATCGTTTCAGAATGAAATTGTATGATTGCCCCACAGAGAAGCAATGACAACTTTTCAGCAATTATATTTTTTTGTTGTTGAAAGGTTGAAAGTGACATTATACCTGTGTAGTAAGACAGACCTTCCCAGCAAACGCAAGTCTTTATTTTTATTCTTGTCACAGACATCTTTATGAAGTATAATACCAGTCAAAAATATCTTTGATTCATATGAAATGTTACATTGTAATGGCTTGTCTTTTAAAAGCCTTTTGAAATCACTAGGCTATAAGGCAGTTAGGTCCAATGCAATAATTTCAGAATGTACTCTTGTTAATGCAGCTGCTTCTAGGTCAGTGAAATGGTATTTGATTTTATGTTGAAGTGCTTCAGGAATTCTGAGCTGCTTTCTAGCTTTAGTTGATAGATAGCATCAGGAGTATCAGGTGACAACCACAGAGGGATACTGCTTGCAGCACTTACTGTATAAGAAAGCTTTGATATGAAAACAACACAGCAGTATCATCAGGACTCCTACTTACGCTTGTTGTGATAGACACTTGCAGAGTCTGAAATGCCACTGGCTGAATTTTGTCATTATTATTATTATTTTCCCTCATCATAAAAATCATGTTGTAGGTGTCTTGAAGAATTCTGCTTGGTACAACAGATACCGATGTGGTTTATGATGCCCATCAGGCAACATTCATTCATCTTAACTGAAGATGCAGTTATGTTAAATGTTGCACTGGCATACCTTTGAGCTGAAACTGACAAATCAGAATTAATTCAAAGCTGTGTATTGCTTTGTACCTCATACAATGATATATTCAGGGTATAATGAAAATTAACAGCTTTATATTTTTGCCCTGTCATCTTGATTTTCATCCTATTATCAAGATTTCTACTTCAGACTGCTCAGTATGTCTTGTTTCCAGATAATTCTGCCTTGGTCACTCCATGATATAATAGCAGAAATGACTTCTGACACATTAAATAACTATATATGGTTTAATTAATATCTATCACATCAACAGTCAGCTGATCTTTGGTGGAGTGTTCAAATTAAAACAAATGTTATCCACCATATTCAATAATTGAAATGTATAAGAATTTAAAATAATAAAACATATACAAAAAACATAAAACAATGCTTTTGTTGTATTAGCTCAGATGTTCCTGCAGTTTAGCAAAAAGTAACACATTGTATTCCCCAACATACAAAAAATAAATAAATAAATAAAATAAAATTGAAATACATATTCATTAATTTTGCATTTTTTGCAGAAAATGTGGAAGTACAAATGCCATTTTTGTGGATTGAATGATGGAAAAAAACACATTTTTTCACACAAAAGCCTTATAGTCATACTTCCTATATGAATCCAGTAATTGAATAATTAATCATATGACCAGGTTTTTAAAGCAGGGACAAATTATGAGAAAAGAACCACCAATAACATGTATAATATTATACAGTCTAGATTCATATTAAAGATGTACAATAAGACAGACATAAAATAACAACATTCTGTGGTTAACCATGAAAAAAACATTTCCACATGGCTTTTTTGTAGTGCATGGAATGCTTTGATTATGCTTTGAAATCAGGAAAAAATAAACTCATTAATTATATCCATAGCAGGAGATCTGACCTGATAGACAGTAAACTACTTTGTTCTCCAAAACTTATTTTTCCTGTAACTGGTAGTACATGGAGGAGATAGAGCTCCATGCATTTCCAAGAATTGTGATTGGGTTACCATGCACAGCGCTTTTTGTATTTTTTTGACATGGATACCTAGATTCACTTCTCAAATTTTACTTTTGAGTTCCTGACATTCTTGTCTCAAAAACATAATAATTTTGTTATTATCTGAGATCCAGCCATAATCCTCTATATTCATTAAATGTTGAATTTGTGTGTCAGATTTAAATATGAACTAGAATTCTTTCTTTTGGAACAATGTTTTAACCTTTAAAGGGGGGGGGGGCATTTGAAGCTGGATGCATCATAAAAATATATTTTTATCACTTGCATTGTTTCTTTCTAAAGTGTTGAGTCACTGGGTCTAAAACCAACAATTTACAAATGTCTCTCATATGTTCAGCTTTACATAAATAGATTTTCCACATAGTTTCTCTTGTTCAACATTTATTGGACACCGTGGATAAAATATGGTCATAATGAAACAGGAAAATCCTGGAATGCATAAGAGCATGTGAACCACTTCCCACATAGGAGTGCCCTGACTGAAAGATCAAGCCCTTTAGATTTCAGTCCTAATACAGACTTATTTGTTCATTTTATTTATTTATCCGTTTTTGACCAGATTAGTCCCACTAAGCTAGTAGGCTCTTTTAGTGGAGACCTGAGGTGATTATGTATAGTACATGGGGAAATTTGGCCAGGGCATCGGGGAGCTTCCCAGACTCATCAATGCTGTAAGTGGTATCCACTTTGGAGGAGCACTTCCTGTTTCATTTCCAGGTGCAGAGGCAGCCTGAAGAAACAGGGAAGCAGATGGAGATAGAAGGAGATGATGGAGTGGTGAAAGAAATGGAGGAGAAAGCAAATATTGAGACCAAAGAATTTGTGCAGGATTCTGATAAAATGTTTCAAAGAAACCTGTTTGATGGAGAGGAGTCAGCAAATGATGGATGTATAATTACAGGACAATTTACTTAAATAAATGGTGTTACAGAGTGATGAAGAAAATGAGGGAGATATTTCCTGGTGGAATATTATGAAGAAAATAAAATAGAAGGATGCAGAGATGAGCTGAAGAATAGTGGTGAGAGGGAAAAGAAAACATATGCAGAGAAAATAAATAAGGCAAACATGGAGTAGCAGAAAATGAAAATAGAAGTATGTGTTAAGGATTCAAAGTAAAGAAGACAAATAGGTATGAAATATGGGAGAATGTAATAGCTCCTTTGGGTATAAAAGCATATGAGGTAAGAGCATGTATTCTTATTAACAAAGAGACATTTTGTGACATTATATTTGAGTGTTTTTCAATGAAAGTTTTTCTTGGAGAATATGAAAAAAGAAAAACTGTAATTCATGGAATATGTATGTGATAAAACATTTAACAGGGCAACAAAAAAGAAATGAATGTGCAATTTCGAACAGAGTTACAAAGAGAGAATTTGACATACTGGACATTGCAAAAGTTTATAACAAAAAAGGTTTATTGACTGGTGGCTGGGATTGTAATATTGTGCTAAAAATAGAAAGAAAAAAAATTATACATATACCAAGCAAGATAAATGTGGGCAGGAACAGCAGTGTTGTAAAATACTGGAGACAACCCAAAACATGTTTTTTTTGGGGTGGGGGGCATTTGATAAGTAACTATGACAAAAGAAAATATTATAGTTTGGAAATGGGACACAATACAAAAAATGTGAATTGAAATGTTATAAATGTAACAAAACTGGACATTTTATGGATAGATTGCAAAATTGAAAATAAGAGAAAGTAAAAAGAAAAATAAAGAGAAGAAAATGAACAAAGAGAAGAAAATTTAGAAGTAGTAGAAAAATAAGAAAAATTAGATGAGAAAAAATAATAAAGAGGACATAGAAGAAGATTCTGAAATAAGTGATAAAGAAAACATAAAATGGGAGGTAGTAAAAGAAAAAATTCTATTGGTAAAGGGGTAAAAGACAGAAAAAAATAAAATTTAAAGGGATAAGTACCAGGAGGCCACGGTGATGCAGCAGTTAGCATTGTCGCCTCACAGCAGGAGGAAGTTCTCCCGTTCAATTCTCAGCTGGAGCGCCTTCCGTGTGTAGTCTGCATATCCTCCCCACGGTCAAGTGACGTTAAAGACATGCAGGTAGGTACATGCGTGAATGAGCATGCCTTCTTTGAAGGTTGGGCTTCGGGCTGGCAACTCGGCACCGTAAAAATCCAATGCCAATCATTAGCGGACAGGAGTTCTGCTGTGGCGACCCCTAACCAGGAAAAGCCAAAAGACTTTAAAGGGATAAGTACCAATGGAAAAATAAAGGAAATGTATGAAAAAGAATATAATCAGTTAATGAATGTGGGGCAGTTGGTATAATAGTTAAGGTGTTTGACCCACAGACACACAGTGCAGTGTTTGATTCTGAACTTTGAGAAAAAAATTGGTTAGACTTAGAATGGCCTATTAAGAAGGCTAGCCTAGTAATTAACTATGAGCTTATGAAACCATGAATCAAAGGGAAAATGAATATTTTAGAGTGCTTTCTATCAACGTGAATAGTATTAAGAATATAGTAAGAAGAATAGGAATTTTGGAGTGGCATAATACGTGTGATGCAGATGTAATTATATTCGAAGACACAATATTTTTAACAAATGATGAAAGATTATAAACAGAGAAACTATCATGGAGGAAAGATAATCTGGTATTTGGGAAATGAAAGATGTTCTGGAATAGCTGTATTTTGTAGAAATACAGTAAAGATATTAGTTGTAACTTTAGCAAAAAATGGGAAGATTAAACTTTGTACATTTCAAATAGAAAGATCGACTGTATAGAGTTATAACTGTATATGTTTATGCTAATTGTAAAGAAAGGGAAATCTTATTTCTTAAATTTTAGACAAGTATAAATATTATAATAACAAGAGACTTTGTGATTTGAGAGGCAAACGTAAAAAGAAAGGAAATGATAAAAGAAAAATGTTAGAAGTTAAAAGATGTGGTAAGTTAAAACTTTGGGACAAAAATGGGACAAAAATTCATGAACTTAGAAATTTTAGACAAATATAAATATTATAATAACAGGAGACTTTAATTGTGATTTGAAAGGCAGACATTAAAAAGAAAGAAAATGAAATAAGAAAAATGTTAGAAGTTATAAGATGTGGTAAGTTAAAACTTTGAGACAAAAATTCATGGACTTACAAAAGTGGTATGTGTAGAACTGTAATGCATTATTTTATAGTATCAGAAGGTTTAGTTATAGGAGAAAGAGATGTAATTGAAACAAGATTTTCTGATCATCTTGCAACATGGTGGGAGAAAAACAAGGAATATATGAAGGTAGGAAAAGGAATACAAAGGATAAATGAGAAAGCAAGGAATGAAAAGGAAAGAAATTAGTAATACATTTATAGAAAGATCATATTACTATGAGAACAGTTCATGAAAACTGGTCTGAATGGTGCATGACATTTAAGTACAAATATGAAAATGTTTTTACAGTGACAATATGATGCATTGGGAGTTTTAGAACATACTGATAGAAAGTACTTTGCCAAAGGAAAAAAGAATTATATGAAAGAAATTGTTAAAATGTTAAAAGATTAGTAGTAAAACTGTGTAAATATGACTATGATAAATTTTGGGATATAGTAAAAAAGAGTAAAAGAGAAAACTGTGTATAAATTAAAAAATAAAATGTTACCAAGGAAAGATATTTTTTGCAGAAAGCAAAAATCGATGATATAGAAAATGATAGAAAAGTATGGTATAAGAATGTAATGATACAACATTACTATGTAAAGCCATAGGAAACTCTCTAACAGATGAAAAAAAATAAAGCTATAAAAATAAGAAGCAAATGGTCTAATCAGAAAGTAGAATGTTAAGATTTTTTGGAGACTGGTAACAGATACATTGCCAGTAAATGGAATTATGCCATATAAGAAGAAACATTATAGAATATGCTTACATTGTCAAGAAGTAGATGAAACTACTATGGAACACTTATTTTTGAAATGTAAAAGAGTAAAAATGTTATGGAGAAACTATGTAAAGAAATTTTTTTGAAGATATAAAAGAAGTAGATAAAATAAATATGGATATGATTAAATGTGGATATTATAAGAAAGCATAGAAGTAAAGAATATGCTAAAAGAATAGATAAAAAGTTATTTTATGTTATATGGAATGAAAGAATAAATTAAATTATGTTTAATTATAAATAAATTTTAGCAACAGTATTAAGTAAAATCCAGATGGTGGTTATGGAAAAAGGAGTTGGGGTCTAATAGAGATAAAAATTTAGTAAGATTATGTAAACAAATTTCTATCTATATATTTGCACATTTGTAAATATTTGTAAATATGTAAATATTTGTAAATAAGAGTTATTTTGCATATAAATAAAGGACACCTACTCTTTTTGACAGGTTCAATGGGATCTTTTCCATGCACCTGAGCTACCACCAACCCAAGTAGATGGCGCCTCAGTTTAACATCTCATCCTCTGCCTGATAGGTTTTAGCATTTTGAAATGAACTTGAAGCCTGTGAAGACCAACTTATACAACAGCATCTGACAGTAATACAGCCAGTTCTTATGAAGAACTGCAGTACTTTATATAACATGAGGAATAAAGTAACAAAATAAAAGTCAGGAAGAGTAAACCTTTGTTTAAAACTGAATATGTCCCTACATTTTTCAGTTTTCCTCACACATGAAATTTTCTGTAAATATATCTGTAGCAATGGATACGTCTATTAAAATTTTTTTTAGAAACATCTAGGAATATTCCAGGAACTGAAATGGGTCCAGATGGATTACTGCTCTACCCTGTTTACTGAATTGAATAAATAAATAAATAAATAAAATATTTAGGGTGTGCACATTAGATTAATAAAATAATGTGTTAGCAGCAGCTTCTTTTTAACACATTTTTGTGCAAATTAATTGATATCTACCTTCAAATAAGTGCTATGTCATGAATTTGTATTACTGGTCTGTGCATAAACTCTAAAACTAGAAATTTGTGTGACTGCAAAAAAATTACAACATCTTGTTCACTGGTGTGAAATACCAAAAATAAAATGTAAGTGTAACAAAATATAATTTTACAGAAGAGAAAAACAAATTATTATAAAACAGGAACTTTTCTAAAGAACTTATAAAAATGTGCTTCAACCAGAAGTGAAGTCTGAGAATCCAAGAATGTTGCAAAAAACACCGAGTCAGGAAGAGTAAACCTTTGTTTAAAACTGAATATGCCCCTAAATTTTTCAGTTTTCCTCACATTAAATTTTCTGTAAATATATTTGTAACAATGGATACGTCTATTAAACATTTTTTTAGAAACATCCAGGAATATTCCAGGAACTGAAATGGGTCCAGATGGATTACTGCTCTACCCTGTTTACCAAATTGAATAAATAAATAAATAAAATATTTGGGGTGTGGGCATTAGATTCACAAAATAATGTGTTAGCAGTAGCCTCTTTTTAACACATTTGCATACAAATTATTTGATATCTACCTTCAAATAAGAGCTCTGTCATGAATTTGTATTACTGGTCTGTACATAAACTCTAAAACTAGAAATTTATGTGACTGAAAAAAATTACATCTTGTTCAGTGGTGTAAAATACCAAAAATAAAATGTCAGTGTAACAAAATATAATTTTACAGAAGAGAAAAACAAATTATTATAAAACAGGAACTTTTCTAAAGAACTTATAAAAATGTGCTCCAACCAGAAGTGAAGTCTGAGAATCCAAGAATGTTCTCCAAAGCAATTTTGCTCTGATGTTGTGATACCAGATTTGCCACGTTAATGATGTAGTCCTCTTTGCATATGAAAATTTTAAAAGATCCACCAGTACAAATCAATTCTTTAA